>NW_011889191.1:1522947-1547766 GCF_000151845.1 Pteropus vampyrus
AAAAAATTCTTACAATTCAATAATAAGGAAAGAAACAACCTAATGAAAAATGGATAAAGTATTTGAACAGACAATCGCAAAAGAAGATATAGAAAAAGCCAATAAGTACATGGGAAGATGCTCAACATGAGCTATCTTTAGAAAAATGCAAATTAAAACTATACCCATGGAATGGCTACAATTAAAAAGACAGACAAAACAAAGTGCTAGTGAAAATGTGGAAGAGTTGTTTCTTTCATATATCACTGGTAGGTATGCAATGGTATTACTTTTGTTTCTGGAAAGCACTTTGGCATTTTCTTATAAAGTTAAATGTTCTCTTGCCATATAACCTAGCAATACCATTCTTAGTTATCTCAAAGGAAATGTAAATTTATTCACACAAAGATGCACATAAATGTTCATCAGAGCTTTATTCACACTAGTATAAACACTGGAAACAAATTCTGTGTCCATCACTTGGTGAATAGATAAACAAGTTATGCTACATCTATGCAATGGAAAAGCTACTTGGTTTTGAAAGGAAGAAACTTCTAATAAACACAACATGTATGAATCTCAAAACATTATGCCGAGCAAAAGAATCCAGACACAGAAAAAGAACACACTGTATGATTCTTATTATAAGAAACTCTACGAAAAACAAAATTATTATACAGAAAGCAGATCACTAACTGCCTGGGTCAGGGGTAGGGAGCAGGGACTGACTGGGTAATGCATAAGTGAATTTTTTCTTAATTTATTTTTTTTATGGTGACATGGGTTAATGAAATCAAATAAGTTTCAGCTGTTCATTTTAACAGTAAGGCATATATATATTTACACTGTGTGTTCACCGCCCATAGTTAGATTTCTTTCTGTCACCACGTATTTGACCCCCTTTACCCCATCGATCTCCCCCTTTCACCCCTTACCCTCTGGTAACCACTAGTCGATTGTTCATGTCCATGAGTCTCTGTTTGTTTGTCCTCTTCATTTGGTGTTTTTAGGTTTACATCCCACATATAAGTGATACCATGTGATTTTCAACTTTTTCTGTCCGGCTTATTTCACTTAGCATGATTATCTTGAGGTCCATTCACGTTGCCACAAGTGGCAGTATTTCATCTCTTCTTATGGCTGAGTAATATTCCATTGTATATATGTACCACAGCTTCTTTATCCAATCATCTATCTTAGGACACTTCAGTTACTTCCATGTCCTGGCCACTGTGAATAATGCTGCTGTGAACATCGGTATGCAAATATCTTTTCGGACATGGGTTTTCAAGTCTTTGAAGTAAATACCCAGTAGAGGGATTCCTAGATCATATGATAGATCAATTCTTAGTTTTTTGAGGAACCTCCATACTGTTTTCCATAGTGGCTGTACCAATTTGCAGTCCCACCAGCAGTGTATGAGGGTTCTTTTTTCTCCACATCCTCTCCAACATTTGTTATTACTTGTTCTGTTGATTGTAGCTACTCTAACAGTGTAAGTGAATTTTGGGGGGTGATGAAAATGTTCTTTATCTTGATTGTGGTGGTACATGCATGAGAGTATATATTTGTCAAAACTCATCAAACTGTACAATCAAAAATGTTGCATTTTACTGTTTTTAAAGTATACCTCAATAAAGTTGATTAAAAGGAAATGGAATGTGAGCAAAGGAAAGTGGGCCCCCTCCTTAGTTACTAGAAGCAATTTTTGTCTATAGAATGGATAAGAATGCTCATGTGGTTTATAAGTTTTCTGCTTAATGCTGCTGACATGTTCTTCTCTCATTGTTTAGAAAGTAGCCAGCTTCCCTGTGCTTTCTTCTTTATTCTAGAAATGATGGAAAATGACAATATTCTACAATTTATAATTTTCTACATTTACAAGATATACACTATCCTCCCCAAGTCCAACTCATCTGAATTTGTGAAATTTCATCAAGTAAAAAAGTAAAGGTAAATTTTTGAATACAACAAAATGCATGCGATGGTGCTTTAAAATAAAAGGTGATATAAATGTGAGATGTAGTGTCAGATTCATAGAAAGAGCTTAGGAAATTCTTGCTTAGTTGAATAAACGGTCTGCCTAAGAATCATGTTTGGATTAATAACAAAATTGAAAATCTTTATATTCCCTGGAAAGCAGTTACTGTTTAGTTCAAAGTCTAACTCTTTGCCTTTGGAGAGAATTGAAGTGGGATTTGGCAACAGGAGAAAAATCTGGCAAAAGAAATTTGAGTGTGGTTAATACTTGATGTATCATGCTTAGTCAAATATTGCAGGGTCTGGAGTTTAAGTAGATATCAGTGGTGACACATAAAATGGTAAAAAAGTTAGTTGAGATGATCCAGCTATATTTTAAAATTCAAACAATATTTGAGAATGTCTGAACCAGTTTTCTAATCACAAATGATAAAATGAAGAAACAAGTTAAATAACTCACTTTTGGTTTCTCTAATGAGTAGAAGAATCCCGAATAGAAAGCAGCTTTAGTGATATTTCTGTGTTGCTGTGTTGCTTCTTAAAAATATCCTTAAAAGAGAGTGATGAAGGTCACCATCTAATCTCTAATCTAGAAAAAGGCCATGTATTTGGTGATGATAACACAAATTTCAGGATAAATGTCTTTAATTGGCTATAAATAAATTCTATTTAAAGTTTATAAAGTGAGAAATCACTAAAGAAATTTCTCCACTGAAGCTAATATTTAAAAACAGCATGAATCTACATCATATGGTAGAAAACAGACTTTTATGTCACAATATGATACATAGAAATACAACTTAAAGCATCAAAAATTAATACTTTATACCTGAGCTGCAATCCCCTAAAAGCAGGTAATGTGAATTACTTAAGGATAATTTCGATCTGAAAGACATTCCTCAGCATCATTGGCCTTTGGGAATGCAGAAAGCTTATCTTATAATTCACTTTATAGGTCTATAGGTTTGTTTCTATTTTACAGTATGATAAGATAGATAAGCCTTTTTGTCAGTCTGCTTTTACGATTGCGCAATTTTAGGAATGTATTATCAAGTCTAACAGCTGGTGGAATGTTCTTCTTAGTGTTTAGAAATTGTTTTTTCAATCAACACATGCTAAAAATTAATAAGCACAAAATAAAAGGGACGCACAGCTTGTACCCAAATGGGACAAATTTCAAGCGCATAATATTGAAGAAACCATATATGAATCCAAGTTAAAAGTTATGATAGACTGGAAAAGATTTTGATGAAATGCAGTGGCAAAAGATTAGCATTCGGATCCTTCTCAATGCTAGTATTTATCTAAGGAGAAAAGCGTTCATTTTTAGGTAACAGGAGAAAAGTTTGTGTGAGAATAGTAATGAGATTTGAAGGGTTTGAGGGCAAAACACACAAGTACCTATTTGCAAGGGGATCTGAGGACTCAGACAGCAGGGCACCTACCACAGAAATGAGAATCTGTGGTGAAGAGGAGAGTTCAGTATACAATGCTTACATAGATTTTTAGAAAACAACTTTCCCACTTTTGCCTGCTGGAAATTTTTTAAAATCCCAGTTTCCTTTTCAAATGTTAAAGAAACACTGAATTTTAGTGGCTTGACTTTTATATTTTTCCTCTCAAAAATCAATGAAAAAATTGAGGCACAAACTTAAATTATTTATTTGTTTGTTTAAGAAATTTTATAAGCACTCTGGTTCCTTCCAATATAATTGTAGAGGTTCTAAGTTACTGAGAGAACCTTTGCAAAACAAGTATATGTAGGATTGTGACACTTTAACATGACTCACTGGATTTTTGCCAAAAAAAGATGAGTATGTGTGTGCCTATGTGTGCGTGTGTGTGCACGTGTGTGTATATGTGTATGCGTTTAGCCCCAAGAGAATCTATAGCAATATTTTAAAAATTAACCTTAATTATCTAGTCAGAGATATTTCTAAAATTTCTAAAAAAGTTCTAAAATGTTTCTAGAACTTTAGAAACATTTCAAACTGTGTATTAAGATTCCCACATAAGATCTAAGAGTGGTTAATGTAGATGTTCAGTGTTTGGAAAGAAGGGAAACCAGATACAATGGCTACTAGGTATGTTCTTCCGTTTTCCATTAGACTATGTTCTTCAGCTAAGTTGGGACTCTTGCACTATTTTGACACAAGAGCCTCTTTTTCTAGCTACTATTGTAAGAAAATGTCAGAACTATTTGTGATGTTTGTAAAACGATTTTCTCTATTTTGCATAAAGCTACATCAACAAATAAGAACAATAGTTACACAGTACTTTTTTATTTATCAATTACTTTTCTGAGGGTAATGGAAGAAGTAGAAAATGTCATAATTCAGGACCTTCAGGGAATTCAGGCAAGACTTGCAAATGGAAAACACTGACTCCAAATGCCACGTTCCTCCCAGAGGATAATTTCAGTACCCCATATAACATTTGGCATGACTTGGTTTTTTTCTCTCTGTGTGAGGAAAATAAAAACAGAGGCCAACAAAAATAACAATCCCAATATCTCATTCAGTGATACAAAGGTGATAACCAGGGGTTTAAATTTTACCTTAAATGAGTGTCATGTTCCTCTTCGGTGTGGGGCACACCTGACTGGAGGGAAAAACATCCAATTGAATTACATAAGATTTTCAGTGGAGAATACTAAGCATACTTAGAGAGAGACAAAGTTTTAGGAAAACAAGACAGTCTTAAAGAGTAGATTTAATCACAGTTAGAAGCTAGAAGCACTGATAAGTGGCACAAGGTGGTTTTAGAAAAGTGGTTCAGGATAAAGGCCAAGACTAACGTATCTGTGCTGAGGGTCCACTTGAGCTAAATAGAGCAAAACAGTAAGTGTAACGGCCTAAAGCAGTCATAACAGGTTAGATATCTTAGTACTAGTTCTGTATCTTGATTTTCAAATAAACTTCAAAGACTTTCCTTTTCTGAGGAAAGGTTGAGATAATTAAGTCAGATGGTTATTAGCCTATTAGCTAATTTATAAAGAAATATTTCTGGAGCCATTTAAATGAAGCCATGAGTCTAAAGGATGTTACTTGAGAAAATGCTCATGTAAAACTCTTACAAACAATAAAATAGACATCACCAAATGTTATATGTTGTAGATATGATTATACTTATAGTTTAGATATTATTGACAATAACATGGTATGACTGACCATGAAAGATTGTATGAAGAAGATCTTTCAAGGTATTTTGACAAAGTAGGCAATAATTCAACTATGTATGTATTGTTCTAAATAAATCCCAATGTGTTATGATTTAAAGTAAATTAGTCAGTGGTAACTTAAAACTGATTGAAAAGGAGTAAAGAACATGAAGTAGAAAGTATCTTGTCTTTAAAGGTGGTTGTTAAATTGCATATATTACAATTCGAAGGATAGCACTTTACATAAAAATAATTTTAGAATTATACTTCCATGTGAAATTTTAAAACCAAGCATCAGAAAACATAAGAATGGTATCAGAGAACTATCGGATCACTCTGAAGTTGAATATGCCACATAGAAATGAAAGGACAAAATAATCAAAGAAGAACAAATTCCCTTAGAACATAAATAACTGGTGCAAAAGATTATTTTTCTAAAAATTGAGAGAAACAGAAATGCAAATAAATTTCTAAGATGATAAATAAAAGCACTCTAAAGCAACAGCTGCTTTCTCACTCATTTCATACAAATTCAGGTGAAAAAGTATAAGTGTGTTAAGATATCAATTATGTGCACAGCATATACAATAAGTGCACTAATTGTATATGCTGCAGCATGTAGTTATCAAAAGTTGGAAAGCATTCACAAATAAAATACCATTTCGCATTTGAAGTATTTACAACAACTTTGATTTCAGCCGTCAGCTCCTCTATATCTCTATTTCCAGCTAATTTGAACACGTATATTTCTTTTCTTTGAATTTTAGAGATGAGCACTGAATAGTGAATTAAAAGCCAATGAATTCTAGTACTACATATACCCTTGATAAGGTATAACTTTGAGAAGGTCATATCAGCTCATGGAACTTAGTTTCTTCTTCCATAATGCAAGAGGAGAGGAGAATAGAAAATTACTAAACTCTAGAAAATTTGTGATTTTTGTATCACTCACTGACTACTAGGTTATTTTTGAATTATTCAATATTATTCTCAACTAGATTTCAAGTGTCCTGGATATATTTTGCAATACCTTGCACAGTGCTGGGTGATAACTAAATGATTTAAAAAACACTTCTTGATGGACTGTATATTCACTAAAAAAAAATCGAGTCAAGAAAAGTCTTATTCACTTTCTCGAATATTCTCTAGAATTGCCCTCTATCAGCATTGTGAAACTGAGTGGTTGAAGAGCTTGTTTCAAAAGAAAGACTTTTCATCAGTTTAAAAGACTATCATCCAATTACTATGTTACATTATCTATAACCTAGAGGACTTGCTCATGCACAATTTTTTATGCATCTGAAAGTAAAATGAGTTAATGTGTGACCTACCTATAGAAATAGCAGAAAGACATTTTAAGATAGTGTAGAAAAAGTAGAGAACTTTTAACCACATATATAATTGTGCCTTCTCTTATCAATTCTAACCATATATGTAAATATTAGGAGAAAAAAGCATATTTCAAAATTAGCTTTTCTTGGCTCTAATGAAATGATTCTATAAATTTTTTTTTCTATAAGTTTCTTCAATGAGCATGAGCTGTGATGTTGCAATTGTGATATAGATACAGGAGGCACTAGCTAAATAGCATATCAATGAACTTCAAGTGTTGCAGCAATAGTTATGAGGAAAATATGTTTAAAATACTAAGAAGTTTAGCATATGATATTAAAAAGTTTTCCTGGATCCAGCAGGGGTTCTGTGGATTCACTAAGGAAAAAAAAAATGATTAAGGCAAATGTGAGTGAGAAGTAACTTTTTATCCTGTGAGCCTTTTCCCTTTCATCCCATCTGCCTCCACCAAATCACACTATCTATAGAGGTCACATTTATTTTTTAAGTTCAGTAAACAAGGTTATGTCTCTTGAAAAAAATTGTGATAGACCGTGCTAACACTAAATATTCAAGTAGTATATTTATCTATTAATAGAGATTTTTTGGGGTAAGATAATACATGAGAAGGACGGATAGTAAAAAGAATTGTCTAATTGGAAGGGTCTTTAAAGTCATAAGAGAATATGCATGATAAAGGAATGAGAATTTTTCATATAAAGTCATAGGTTTGCATTAAGTGTTTTCAAGGGGCAAGGGAAAGTTTTCATTTGCGAAAAAATAAGATGCATGTTTTTCTACGTAGCACAATTTTTCTTCTCAGAAGAAAACTTGCTCCTCATTTTTTGTGAAGTGTCATGCAGATCCAAGCACTTTCCAATTTTGGAGCTCCTTTGGTCTGATATTCATGTCTTCTCCACTGTCTCCCCACGGTTTTCCTTATTCTTCCAGAATGCACGGTCTTGAGAAAACCTGTATGTAATTCTGAACCCTTCTTAGTCATTTGTTTATGAATTCAAAGATCTTGAATGAGTTATCAACCTTTACACAACTCATGTCTTCTTTCTCCCCAACTCTACTGAATTTATATTCATGACTTTCTTGTGCTCATAACTTTGTCTCCCCAATTTGTATATCAGTTCTTTGTTGAAAGAAACTGTATTATGTAGTTTTTTGGTTGCCTTACCACTGTACAGTGAAAAAAAAACAAAACAAAATAAATGAATGAATTAAATTTACCAGTGACATTTTAATTCAATTAAATCCACACAACAACTCTATTCTTTCTTCTTTACATATTTACAATTGATTTCTAGGAATCTCAGCCAGGAAACTACAGGGCAACAAGTGTGGGGTAGTGTGTTTCTGACATAATGGAAAAACAGATTGGCACCAGGAGAGAAACTCAGACTTCCTAGGCTTCTATCAAACAGTATTTATTAAGTGCCAAGTAAATGCTTTCTAGCTCTGGGAAGGCTATAGAGATATATTTGTCTATGGACTTTGATTTGAAGGAGTTCACACATTCATAATGCAAACAAGAATATGAGAAGTAATTTCAAAATTATTTTAAGATGCATCATCTTCTAAAATGGGAATACTGTTACACTTAATTATAGTATTGCTCTGAAGATCAAATACACAAGAAAATAATTGAAAACATAAAATTACAAACTGTACACATTTGAAAATAATCTCTGACATCATGTCACATTTTTATAAAATTTATTAATTTTTTATACTTACCGAAAGATAGAGACTTCTATATATGCCGTCACAGAAATTAAAAAATAAGCAAATACTCGAAGACATAAAGTTCAAAAATGACCAAATCAGAATTTTCATTATTCATTTGATGCTTTCTATTAAAAACTCTAGAAAATATTTTCGGTTAAGTTAAAACGTGCCTATAAACTATGTGGAGTCTCAGAAGAGTTTAACCTTTTTTCTTGTTCAATAGATTAGGAGCATGGACTTAGTCATAGTGACTAAAGAGATGTATCTAAATGCTCCCAGAGACTTGACCACTTTTGAATTACACAGTAGTAACCAATCATTTCAAGTTCATTTTAAGTCTATATACAAACATTGGATTACAAGGTACAAAACTTATCGTTAAGAGTCTTCCTTTTATTTAGTTCCCATGAAGGCCACTTTTACTTTTCTAACATCATTACATATTGTATACATGACCTTTTAGCGGTGGGAAAAATTTGAAATATAAGATAAACTAGAAGATCACAAATCCTAAAATCAGAAGAGCCCTTAAAGTTACTCTAGTCTAATTTGTAAGATATGTAACCATGAATTTCCTGATCGCATTCTAATAAGTAATAATCCAAGGCTGTTTTGTACATCTCTAGTGACAAATAATGTCCTAACTAGTCTACTGCTCTACAATTTTATACACAACAGGTGGAGTAATTCTTTTAAAAGTTGTTATTCCTCTGCCCAAGCTCCTCCCCTGCTTACTCAAGTAATCCTAAACCCTTTCCTAGAAGGTCCTACACAAGCTACCACGCCGCCCCACCACCCACCCTCTCTAACTTCATCTGCTCCCACTTTCCCTCTTGATCACTTGAATACAGCTACTGGCTACTTGATATTCTTCAAATATACCCAGCGCATGTAGTTCAAGGCCTTTATACCTTTGTCTGTAATGCTATTCTCCCTAATACATTTCCATTCCTCACTTTTTTGAGGCTTCTGCTTAACAAATTTTTATTAATTTCCCATAAATCAGTAGCCTCCCTAAATCACTATCACCTTACTTTTCTTCATAGCCTTTATCACAGGGTAGCACTATTATTTATTTATTTATATTTACTTCATACATATATGATATGTATTGCATTTATATTATTAGTTATATATTTCTTTATAATATATATTTATAATTTATGTATAAACATAAATTTATGTTTTATATATTACATGTAGAATATATATTTACAACATAAAATATATTGTTTATATATTTATTTATATTTCCTATATATACATATACATATATACCTTATTATATTTATTATTTGTCTTAAACCACTAGAATGGAAATAGCATGAGAAAATGGGATTTGACTGCTCTGTTCACTCACGGTTTTATCCTAGAGGAGCACCTTATATCTCCTGTGGTGTTCAATAATTACTGATTGAATGAAAGAAGAACTCATAACCTCATAACTGAACCCAGTGTCCTTTTAGATAGGTCTAATGATTAGAAAGCCCTTAGTAATACCAAGTTAAAATTTGCTGCCTTCTATGGATGTTTCCTATCTATAGGTTTGGTTCTGCCTTCCAAGTCACAAAGAACAATTTGAATTATCTCCTCTCACTCCCAAACAACCCTTCAAATATTTGAAGAAAGTTGCAAATCACTCATAAGTTAATACTACCAGTTCCTTCAGTCATTATCCAAATGATGTGAACTCTAATCATCTCATTCATCAACTCTGTCACCTTCTCCTGGATATATTCTACGTCACTGTTTTTCAGACTGTAAGTCAAAACCCTGGAGTGGTTCATGGAATAAATACACAATTTGGTTTGAAGAGTTAACATAGTATTGTGACTCAGAGTGCAGTCATGTAAGTTTAGTCATTAGTTTAGTCACTTATTACTAGCCAAGTGACTTTACCACTTCTTACCTCAGGTTTCTCATCTTCAAAATGAAAATTATCGATCTTATAGGATTATTTTGAGGATGGAGGATTTAATGAACAGTGTGATCTCCAAAGCCAGCAGCCCAATGGGAGAAGCAGGTGTCTACAAAAAAGAAAGAGATGGAGAAAAAGAGGAAAGGTGAGTCTTCTTTCACAGGGAGCAGACTCGAGGCCATCCAGGCCTTACTTCTTCAGGCTCCAAGTGGGAAGGAGAGAGAGAAAAGAAAAGAGAGAGCAGGCTGCCTGCCTCCTTATCACTCTGACTCCATAGAAGCAGGAGAAGCCATGCTGTCTGAAAACAATACCATTTGACATGGAAAACAAAACAATTTTGGAATATTTTACCATCAAGCCTGGTTGAAAATACCACACAGAGTCTTAAACATTTAGTTCCATTATCACCCAAAGTACAAATGATGTCTGTCTAAGTCACAAGCAGGACTTGTAAAGGGAAAAATATTAAGTAAATGCAATAATATTGTCCCTAATGCATTTCAAAGCAGTGGACTCCAGTTTTCAGAGTTCAATGCCATGAAGTTGCATGTTAAATAAATTTCTTAAGACAGGTTTTAAAGAGGCCTCACTATCCTGATCCATCATTAATTTATTCTACACTCCCGAATCTACTAACTAGCAATCACTGCACTGTTTTTAAATGAAGATAAAATGGTCTGAGACCTTTGTGATATGTTCACAATAGGCACAAGATTTTAAATTAACTCTGGTCTACTCCCTGGAGATAGAATTCCTTTCATGGCTACCAAGCTGGGTTTGGATGAAACTTTGTAAACTGAATTAAGACAGCTTTTCTGAGAGCAGAACTCCTGGGAAAAGAAACAAGGACAGCCTCTCCCTTTTGCCAAGAGATTTACACCCTGCTGATGAGAAAACATGTCACAGTGCTCTCTGAAGGCTCAAACTCTGTTCACCGCAATGCTGAATTTCACACATACGAGAGCAACTCACACAGAAATCTGGAGACTTCCTAACCGGTTATTCCATCTCAGGTCTCTCCTTTATTCTCTGCAAGCTGATAATTCTGTGAAATTAATCATTTGCTAATCACACCCCAGTGGACAAAATCCTTCAATAATTTCCCTTCACTGACTGAAAATACATCAAATCTTTGATCTTCTCTCATCTGACATCAAACAATTACATCATCTCCCACTATCTTCTATCTCCATATCCATCCAGATGAATTCTGAAACATAAATTTTATGTTTCAAGTTGTTTCCTTCCCGAAATCCCTCCCTTTCCACCTCCCTCCCAGTGCCTTCAGTTTAAATTCTACAGATCTTGATGTCATCTTTTCCACAAATCTGTCCTTGCCATTAATTCCTCAAGCTTAAAGTTACTCTTCTCTCCTCTGAACCTCCCAGATTTTACTTGTACTTCTCTTTATAAGGCATGTTCTGTTTAACGGTAGGTGTGTACAGGTACCACTTTACCAACTGAAATGCCTTGAGAGGAGGAACCGTGTCCTCCTTAAGTTGATGTCCTTCACTGTGTCTACCACAGTTCCTGCCACAGCTTAGGTTTCCTGTCCAATAAATGAATAAATGTAGCTTTTATCCATTAGATGCTAGACTGTGAACTGCCTGAGAACAGGAGAAACATGTCTATACTGATCAATTTTTTAACTAGCTTCCTGACAGTGTGCCTGGAACAAAATAATGCTTAATAAATGTTTCCTTACTCAAAACATAAAAACTGTAACCCTGTCCAGTGACCATTTTATGGAATTACTAAAAATAGTATGTTCAACAGATAGAAATTCAGATCTTAGCCTTTATTATGTCATTTAAGTAGGAGGAAAATCATCTACAAAAGAAGAAGCCTCTATAAACAATTTTTTTTCATTTTCTTCATACAGAAAATCTGTGATCTTTCTTTTGAAGGCTCAAGGAAATGTCAGGGCATTTTTCTATTTATCCCCTTTCAAGATAGCTTGGGTGCACACACTTTTTATAAGCTTTTTACCTTCCTCATAAACATTTTTGCAGGAAATACATTGACCGTTAGCACAATAGAAAGGAGTAAACAGAATGGGAAAGAAGGCAGAGTTTTGAAAGTTCAGTGTTTCCTGCCAGTTGTCAAGGATCCTCCTGTTACCTAAACAAACAAAAGCTATTGCACTCTTTTTCCACGTTGTTTTTCCTCCCAACCTTCTATTTTTTGTCATTCGCTACTGAATTTTCCTAGACTGTAGTATTTACACTTAGGAGAAAACAAACAAACAAACAAACAAAAAATGCTTTCCCTTTTATTGAAAAATTATGTACAACAAATTGTAATAATAACCTAATCTACAAAGTTTAATGTAGGAGGCTTTGATTTACTGGCCCATTCGTAATCTGCTCCCTGGAAACAATCCACTCACTTGTCTAAATGATATCAAGGTGTTTGTTTTTAATCTGTCCAGACTCATCCTATGGACAAATGTATTATGGAAGAATTATATTTTAATTTACCTTCATGCAGTGTTCTGGATGGGCATTTGCATGAACACAATATGATTATGCTTTTTTACACTCAAATCTATTCAAATCAGAAATTACCTGCAAATATAGTCTCAGATGGTGGTCAAAAATTGTACAAAGAAGTAAGAATAGGACTCCTTAATATCACACAGCCCTGCTGCTCATCATTGAGGCTTTTTCTGTTCTAATGCTTTTGTCATGTATATGAAAGTCATTATGTAGTTTGGAAAACAGAAGATGAAGTGAAAGAGTAAGATCAGGGACCTCGGGTGCATTAATATTCTACCAGCATCAAAGAGATTTCCCTCGAGGGGCTCCTACAGGCCACGCTGTTATTACAGTGCCTATCCATTATCTTGTGCTGTTCTTGGTATTAAGACAATAATGGAGAGAATAGGATTATGTGCAGATGATAGGAAACGTGAAGGCAATTCAGCAAGATAGGAAATGAATGGAGACATGATTCTTTCATCGAATCCAGGGATGGTTTAGCATAAGGTAAAAGAGAAGATAAATGAAGCAAAATGGAATCTTTATAGGTTAGCTGGGGTAAAATGAGTGTTTTCATATAATCCTATGAGTTTAACCTTCTTGATAGAGAAATGCCATGGCATCTTTCTTTAAAACCCAAGTATATGTGCCTGAGGAGATGATCTGTTTTTGTCATAAAAATTCACCTGTTTTTGGAAAAGTTGTCCAGTTCTCACAGGGTCAGAGACTGGCCTTAAGGAGTGACATAGCCTTTTAATTCACTCCCATAGCTGAGAAATTTGGGCTGCTATTAAAGATACTCTGGTGAAAATGAGGAGCACAGCAACTCTCCCAACCCATCTCTTACCAAATAATGGCCAGTAATTAAGAGAGCAATAAGCGGAGTGCCAGACAGAGGAGTTCCATTATGAAAAATGCTTCATCTAGCTTCTCGGAGGCCCCATTTCTTTTGACACTAACCATCCCTGTCCATACACACACAGAGCACATAGAGAGGCAATCGTCCAGGCAGACTTGGAAAACAGGAAAGAAAAGCCCTGGCTTTTTGAAAAGATCACCTATATTGAATGCCCAAGGCTAATGTGACTCAAAGGTTAGCATTTCCTGATGACAGTGGCGAAACGAGAGTGGCAGATTGTGTCATTTGCAGACAAGGCACTGGCATAAATAAATGCTTCTGTTTGTGTATTAAAAAAAGAACATTTAATTAAAAGAAGGCACACTCATTTACAGACAATATGACAGGGCCAGAGAGAGTGCTTTGAGTGTTCACATACAGTGCTTACTCTTCAAACATTGCATTTGATCCTGACTTAAATTGGATAGAAATTTAACCAAACTGAGATCAACAATATAATAACATCCTCTAACTCAAAGAGTTACCAAGGGGAATTGAAGAGAAAATATTAGAGGAAATCAGCATGTAGATACACTGTATCTATAAGCTTGTCTAAGAATGTGAAAGCTGTGGCTATCCAAGCTGCATATGAAATGTAGATTAATATATCCTGCATGGAATTGTACCACAGCCAGCATAATTTAGTTCAATATTCATTCTTTCTAAAAAGAGTTGAGGACTACTTTAAATTTTTCGTATGTATCCCATCAAAAAAAAACATATTACTGAAGAAAAAGCAAGCAGAGAGAGCAGGAGGAAAAAATATATATATACGTATGAATTTTTATCCAAAGCATGGATCTGCTATCTGTATAGGAAAAAAACATATATAAAGAGAAAATGTAATCAAGACCTTGGACAGCTTTTGGACCTTTTCTCTCCCTCCCCCAGCCCTTTCTGGGCTCTTTGGTGCTCCTTCCTGGTTCTCTGATTTTAAAAATGGCTCCATACTGCTCTCTGCTGCTGGTTTATAATTTTCTACTTGGAAAGCTCAGAGTAATTCCTGCTGCTCTAAATCTGTGTCAAGTCCTTATTGGACCTCATACCGAATAGGACTTTTTCCTAATTTAAAATGAGGAAGGTTGGTATTTTGTAGATTTGGACTGCCAAATTCAACTTACTTGCTACAGTTTTTCTTCCAAATTATCTGGACTCCTTGACCTTAGGAAGATCTTGTTCTACTCACAAGAATCATTTAAATTTAAGATTACCCTCTTGAGGTAATTATGTATTACTGAGAAATCTTACTGTAGATTCATCTCTCTAAGAAAGTGAGATGGAAAGGAGAGGACATTTTGGAGATAGATGTGGAGATTAATTAATATATCTCTTCAATATCCACATCACATTGAACTCAATTTCAAACAAGGGAAATTAATAAAATAGTACACGTGTGATAGAGCACAGCACAAGTCACGCACTCAATAAATGTAAATGAGATTTGAATCAAGTCTAAGAAATTGAAATATCAGATAAAGAAATTTAATTTGGGAAAAAATTAACCTAGGCAAAAATATATCTCAAAAATTAGATAAAATATTCATAAAACATATTTCACTCTCCTTTGAAAACATAAGAATGGGAAAAGAGTGATTTGTTTATTTATTTTAATATTAAAACACCAGAATGTTAAGACTTTATCAAAAATCATATTTTTGGAGGCTAATGAATTAAAGCATGAACATGTTGACTAAGGAGCTTATTCAATGATAATATAGTTCCCCCTCTGGAAAATACAGATGGTTATGAAAGATGGTTAACAGCTGTAATTGGACATTGTAATGTGTGGCAACATGGCAACATGACTTCCAAGATCATGTGGTCATTGCGTGACCCCGCTTGACAAATAGGAAGTTTTTCTAATCTTTATCATAATTTTGAACTGGATCTGAAGCACACAACCTTATTACTCTACAGACCGTAGAGGAAGGAAATAAAAAGAATGAAGGAAAGTAATATGTAAAATTAGCAGGGATCACTTTCCTGGCCTTTGCTCTTGAAATTTATTGTTATCTAGAGGGATTCTGCTGTGTAGACATCCCACAGAATCAGGATGGACTCGCACTCAAAATCTGATTTGAATGTCAAGAGTGATAACGCCACACATATCAAGGAGATTTGAAAGGTTTATTACTCGGATAACAAGGCTTTTTGTAGAAAGCAAAGTGGTTCAGGAGCAGGCGGTCCAAAATGGCTTGACAGAACAGGAAAAAGAGATGGGGTTGTGGTTTTTGAGACATTTAGGAGGTGTGGCCAGACCCTGGGTTCCAGGGCAGGGTTTGAAATTCCCATAGATGCAAAGGAAGGAGTTTTTAAATCAGTTTGTCCAAAAATGAAACAGAAAGGGAAAGAAGAAAGAGTGAGGCTTAAAAGCTGTCAGCAGCTAAACATTTTTTTAAAAAATTAGAGTCAGACACTTTATTAAAAGGCCTTCAATTTATATTAGCAGCAATTCTAATTTAGCTATTTAGATGGTGAAAAGTTCTCCAAACATTATCTAAGATACCTCTCTGAACCCAAACTAGTAATTCTAAATTTAGGTCTTCTCTAAAAGTTCATAAAATGAGTTCATTCTACTCCTAGATACTTCGGGCTTCAGATACTGGTTTTTGAAGTGAAAAAACAGCAGATTTTGTTTTATGACTACCTTTATTCAAGTAATTCTGTTCAACAAGTATATATTGAAGTGTTTGGCTGTTTCAGGTGAAGCTGATGAATAATACACTCGCCCTGTCCTCCAGGAGTTTTCAGTCTACAGGTGGAGAGTACAACCATAAATAAATAATTTCAGTATCGGCGGTGTAAGGAGCAGATACAAAGGACACAAGGAGAGAGTTATTGACTCTCTCCTGAGGGTTGAAGAAATAAGAGAAAATTTCAGAAAGCAAGATTTTCAGTGACGAATGGAAGATTACCAAGCAAATAAGAAAACAAAGGGGGATTTGAGGCAAAGAAAACAGTATGCTAAAGCAATGAATGTATAAAATGCCTTGGCATGTTCAGGTAACTATAGGTAGTTCAACATCACTGATGCATAACATATAAGGAATGCAGAACCAAAGAAGAAGCAGGCCAAGGCCAGGGCACAGAGGAACTGGTCTGTCATGGGAAAATACTTGGGCTTTATGCAATAGTTCAATAGCTTTCAACTTCTATCACACATTCCCAGCAGTATAAAAAATTGATTAGAGATTACAATAATTAGTGTAGATACATGAATTTCCTAAGTTATTCAGGTATTAATGTTATTCACAGATATTAAGGCATAGTAAACATCTAGGACGAGTTCATCAGAATTACTGATAATTCTAAGTTGATTCAACTCAAGCATGTGGCTATCGCTAAGACATAAATAATACTAACTTCCATTAAGTCAAAAATAATCACTTGGAAACAGAAACTAATAAATGAAACTGAAAGTTAAAAACAGAAGATCTTAGCAAACCATTAAAATGACAATTCTAGAAACTTGAAAATTCTCCTGGAAAAAATCTGCATATTTGTGAAGGTTTATTAAGCCATGATATCAATTTTTTTCATTTCCCTTAGAATTCTCATGATGGTTAATTTTATGTGTTAGCTTGACTAGGCCCAGGGATGCTCAGATTAAACATTACTCTGGGTGTGTCTGTTCAGCATTTTCAGGTAACTCAGTAGATGGCCTCCCCAGTGCGGATGGGCATTATCTAATCCAGATAGAACAAAAAGTGGAAGAAGAGAAGATCCATTCTCTTCCCATCTGTCGGAGCTGGTTCATCAGTCTTCTCCTACCTGTGCACTGGGGTTTACACCATCAGCTCCCCTGGTTCTCAAACCTCCAGACTCACATTGGATTTACACCACCAGCTTTCCTGGGGCCCCATTTGTAGACGGTGGATCATGAGACCGTTAAGCCTCCATAATCATATAAGACAACTCCTCAAAATAAATCTCCTTTTATATATGCTATTGGTTCTGTTTCTCTAAAGGGCTTTGACTAATACAAACCTATATAAGCAAATTTCCTTCCCTGACACAGAGAGAAGAAAATCTGACTTCTGCCTGTAGGTAGAAGATACATGTTTTATAAAGCTTGGAGTTTACAATTTAAGGAATCTTCTTAATGAAAAAGGATACCAAAAAACCTTACTTTTGCAAATTTAACACTATATGATCATGTAACACATTGCTAGGACTACACCCTCTAATCTTTGTAAGTGGTCCATGTACATGAGAAGCTATAACTGAGGCTTTCGTCGATTGTGAATAATTCCATTTCTGCTGCTGCCTGCATCTTAGACTCTCTGGTGTGGTGGCCACCTGCTTCCTGCTTGGTGACTCCACAACATTCACGTGGAAACTAAGTTCCTTGAAGATCTAGGTCAACTTTATAATGAAAAATTTCCTGTCACCAAAAGAGTGAAATAAAGCACTTTACAAAATAATTGACTAACAAAAAGTATCTGGGTTACTTACTGTTGGAACTATTTTACTAGCATTGCCCAAAAAGTTAAAAATGAAAATATTAGACATGGTGTAAGCAACAGGTATAGCAACACCGAATTGCATAGAGACACTGCAGTGTTGCACAATGCAGTTGTGATCTAAACTCGTGTTAGATAACTGCTTAGGAGACATTTTTCCTCCAACTGTTTACAAATAATAAATGTTTTTGGTACATGTAATATATTATTAAATTTGCAAATAAATATTTGAAACCAGCTCTATGCACTAGTTTCATGCAATATGTTCAATACCATTTAAGGCTAAGAGTCACAGGTGGAGACTTTGCCAACTAATTCATTCTACCTAAAATAATCCTAGAGCAGAGAACTTTCCAGTTGAGAAAGGAGTGTACAGCATATTATAAATTGCCATTTAAAAACAGAGCATGCAGCCTGCAAGCATGCATTCACCAAGCTCTGTGTGATATACTCCTTTATTTTTGTTTTTGCTCCGTGCTTCTACCCAATGAGTGATGCTGCAAAGAAACCTCTGCGTGACTGTGCATCACACTTAAATAAATGGTAAATGTCACATATATAGTATTACCTCTTTTTCTACAAAAATCACTAATCATTGTTATTTTACCAAATGTCTATGTTATCCATTGTTATTCTTTTCCTCTCCCCTATGTGGTATCTATTACCAAGGAACAGAGTCAAACACACACACAGACTTATATGTGAAAAACCATTTTTACTCTGAGCCCAGACATGCCATCCAGTGAATTATTGTAAAATTATTCATATCTTCTAGGTTGAAAGCCAGAGACAAAGGGCAGGGATTATTGTTACACCTAGTGTGAATTATCCTGGAGCAAATTGGAAACAAGATTTATTCTGTAGTACAGTTACTATTGTGCACTCTTAAGCACTAACAAGATTGTTGGGCTTTATGGGACAACTGTCTTCCTCTGGGACTTATTGAAGCAAATGAGAATGAGATATTTCACCGTTCCATTTTTACCCAAGGGCCAAGAGTGTCCACTACAAAAATGAAACTACTGTGAATGCATGTTGATGCACATTGAGTAAACACCCTGCTTATTCCTTAATGAGAACGATGTCACCAATCAATAGAAAACCTGTTTTATGGAAAACTAGTTTTCTATTGATTGAAGAGGTTACAACCTTTGGGTGCTATTTTGACTTAACAAAGTATCCCAATGGTTTTTTTTTTTTTCTACATAGAAAAAAAAAAGCTCCATAAATATCAATTTTACCCCCTCAAAACCCTAGAGATCCCCCATTTCACATTACAAATTTGCCAATAGGATTTCTCTTTCCTGTCTTTTGTTTCTTTCATTATCCTGGCTTTTTTCTATTTTATTTCCTTTCTTGTTAATGATTATGCTTCACCTCTTAATTTTCCTTTCCTTAAGACTGCAGATTTTCTCTTTCCATGACTCATTTAATTTTCATTACTTCCATCTTATTTTGTGCACATTTTCTAATTGATGTTAATCCCTGCTCTCATACTGTAGTGAGAGCTAACTCTCTAAGGAAGCGTTTTTATCTTCTACCAAGTCAGCTTTCTTTTGAAAGTGTCGATGATTGACAGCCAGGACTGTTGAGGGTGGTGCTGAGTCAGCAGAACCACCACCAGATGAATAAGCTATGCGAATGTCAAATGTGGAAGAAAAAGGAGGTCAAAATAATGGACTAACTAAACAACAAAAAAGTAATTGATTAAAGCTGAGTTTCCTAAATTCTAGGTTGCCATACTATAAGTTTCAATCAAGTAAATATTCTATTGGAAACCATTCATTTAAAATGTAACAATATTACATTGTTAGTTCAACCTTACAAACCACCACAAACATGCAAGTTTATACTTTTATGATTGTTTGCATGTGCAATGTGTATTCATTTTGCTTTAGCCTTATGACAATCTTATATATGTTTGAACAGAACATTCAGAAGAAAGCTAGATTTAAGTGGAAAGATTCTTCTTGAAAGCCTCTTGTTTATTTGGTGATGAAACAACATGCTGTGAACGTTACTTTGTTCATGACCAATTGAATATGGCAGAGGACTTGTAGGGGTTAAATGGCAAGATTTTCCTGTTTACCTATAACCCTGGTCAAGCCATAGGGTGATATGGAAGGCTATATGGAGAGTGACATAGGAGGCTACACACAAAGTTTTTGTACAGAAAGGGGATGGAAGAAATATTTTAAAAGTTCTGATATGCAGCGTTATCTCCTATCTCTACTAAAGACATCAGAGAAAGTTCTAAAAATACATCGTTCACTTTATATTTCATATTAGATCCTGAAATTGGATACTGAAATTCACTGGAGACAGCTTCCATTTACTGAAAAAACTTAGGCACAGTTTTTAAGTATTTTAAATACATAATGTAAAGTAATATTACAAAATATCCTACCAGTTAAATTTTATTGTCCCCATATTATAGATAAGAGAATTAATGCTCAGCAACGTTAATTAATATTTTTAAATTAAAATTACTTATAAATAATGAAACAAAAATTATAAGCAACATTTTAGTTACATATTCTGTTAATATTTACTTGATTAAAATATTGTCTAGTTTAAAGCCAATTTGAACTTTCTTATATTGAAATTTAATCTTGGAGTCTGTGTCAGATTGGATTACTCCTGAGAAATTGGTCCTGTCAAATTTCTCTGGCCAAGTCATGCAGTAGGAACATAGAACACTGGACGGACCACCCAGGAGATGTGACTCTTCTGACAGTCCTTTTCCAATCAGAACAAATAAATTTTTCAGCATTGGTCAAATGGACTCAGGTTTAATATGTCTACTAATCCCATCAGGAGCTGCACCCAGAAAACATAAATTTTGTTTTACTATCATCATATAAACTTTTGCCTATAAGCTGGTTAGCAGGGAGCTCATTTTAGACTCTAATCTCAGTGGGAAATGAAAGCAATATCCAAAGGAAAGCCAACCAAGTCAAGAGCTGCATAAGCAGAGCCTGTTATACGAGGTGAAGTGGGTGTCTCAAAGGTTTGAGTGACTGGGTACACAATTGCAGAGTTTGGGAGAAATCAATTAACTGAAGAAAAAGCCTTTTAGGCCACATATTGCTTGGGCTCCTGATACTTAAGTTCTACCTAGAGTTTGTCATTTATCAAAGAAGTTAGGCATTTTAACATATAAATCTATCCTAAAAAATAAAAATATAATAATTTTAATGAATAGAAGTTATGAGTTAATTCACAAAAGAAAAACTTTAATTATTTATAAATTAAGAAAAATATTGCTCACTAGCCATTAAAGAAATGCAAATCACACAATGACATACCATTTGTTGCTTATTAAACCAGGCAATTGTTAGTGTTGTTATACCTTTCAAATTTAAATAGGCATGACTTTTTGAAAACAATCAGGCACGTGTAACGGCAATTTCTCTTGCTGTTTAGTCTTAGAAAATAATTAGACAAATAGGCAAAAGTGTGTGTATACACATGTCAACTAGCATTGTTTATAAAAGAAAAAATCTAAATATCAAACAGTTTGATATTAATTAAATGCATTTTAGATCATCTATATAGTTGATTATCATATAGCCATTAAAAATTTCACGAAAACCATATGCATGAATATATAATAGAAAGATGGCCTAAGGTACTATTAAGTAGAAAATTTTTTAAATATGTATATTATGATCCATTTTTTAAAAACATGTCTATGTTTTATATGGATTTATCCAAATGTACCAGTGATGATCTCTGAAGAATGAGATTATTGATGATATATCCTTTCTTCTTTCTGATTATCTGTATCATTCAAGTTTTTACAATAAATATTAATGAGTCTTATAATACAAACATTTTTATTGAACATATTTAAATCCAAATTTATATGTATAGAAATGGGTTTAGAAGCTAGTAACTAGGATTAAACAACAATTCAACAAAAGAGTTACATATAAAAGTGTTCTAAGTTACAAGTTCTAGTTCACCTTTTCAAAAGAAGAAAATTTCTTGTTAGCAAGAGATGTAACCAGGAGTCTAAAACTATTTTTCATCAACCACTGAAAGAAAAGGTGAAACATAAATAATCTAAATCCTAGAGTTGAATGAGATTCACATTCTTTAGCTACACGGATACAGCTAACTTTTGTGGAATGCCTGCTCTTTGTTGCACACTCCTTTTGTGAACACATTTAAAGCCCTCCCACAGAAGAGGTAGCATGATTATCCCTAATTTCTGAATGAGGAAAATGGCTATATTAAAGTAACTATTGAATGTATAATACAGGATATCTTGGAGGATGTCGTCCACTACTGTTTCAGCAATTTATCAGAACCATCTTTGACGATGTTTAAAACCAGACTTCTAGGCCCTTCCCCTAATCTACTTTAGTCTGAATCTCCTAGGCTATGTGAATGATTAAGTTGGAAGTCACTAGATGATGTCACTTGGGATGTTTTTTCAAAGACTTTAGGTAAAAATCTGTAATCTGGATATTGATATCACTAAACAAGAATGGCCATTAAACCTAGCAAGAGAGGCCTGAGCTTTCTATGTGTGTATGTTTAGATGCAGCGTGTAACATTTTTCCACTTTGTGATTTTGAAAGTATTTTTGTCAAATTACAAAGGCATAATTTATTTAAAATACTAGATCAATTTTAACTTTTAAATATTTAGACATGTACAGAATCCCATGTATAGTCTTGCCCTGGGATCTACACATGTTAGTGTTCAGTCTCCTTTTAGCCTGTGTACGACGTGAATCTGATCATGCTTCCAGTTTTTAGCAACTCTAATTTTGTGATGCTCAAAATTGGCCCATAAGGTCCACCTTTATGTGCAGTGACTTTCTCTTTTGTCTAACTTAACTACCCTCACTTTATTTTTCCATTGCTCTTTTAAAATTTTTTGCACTAATTTATCTGTCTACTTATTGATATTTTGATCTAATGATCTAATTGATCTAGTTCAAAAATCTTATTGAATTCTACTTATTTTTGTAAATAACTATAAAGTTTCTTAGAAATGAAAGAGATGAGGAAGAAAAAGGAGGGGAGGAAGAAAGGACAGAAAAATAAAGAAGAAAGAAAAATTTGTCCAACGTTAGTTATCTATACAGTAATAGAGTTCAAGTTTGAATGCAGTTCTGTATTTAATTTCAATTAGTATTCCATTGTATCACATTGTTAGTGTTTTTATAAGCCAATACCATTGTCAAAAGATATGCTCCAATATAATAGGAAAGTTGTTTCTCTAGATAAATTGAAATGTTAATTTTACATTAAAAAAAACCCTTTTAAAACTTTTAAGCATTCATGTGCTTTTAGGATTATCATTATAAACATCAATTATTATTATATATTATATACAGGTGGTCTTAGTCTTTCATACATTTGATTTTTATAGAACTGTCAAATTCACAACTTATTTCATTTATTGATTCATTCAACAAAATATTTATTGAGCATTTATGGTACTTAGAATGCAGCAGTGAAGAGTGAAAGGCAACAGTTCCTCTTCTCATTTAGCTTATTTCCTAGGGGATACAGACATTAAGAAAAAGAATATTTAAAAAATGAGTACATATAGTATACTACATGGTGGTTAGGATGGAAAAAAGAAAAAGTCGATGAAGGTTAGAAGGACTAGGAGACTTGAGGTAGCTGAGTGGAAATTAGAATTTTAAATATAGTGGCCAATAGGCCTCACTGAGAAGATCTGAATCAAGGCCTGATAAAGATGATTTAATTATTCATTGTAGATATCTGGGAGAAGAATGTTCTAGATGAAAGTAAAGGCTGATGGCAAAAGCAGGAATAGACTAGAGCCCAATAGGCAGTAGAATAAGCAACATCCCTAACCCCCTTCTGCATCAAATTGAATCTTTATTTACCAGTTGGTCAATGAAGATATTTATCTACAGCATGGTGTAGTTTCTTGGCTTGCTCTCTTGAGGTAACTACAGGGAAGAGTGTTTGCAATGTGACTGCTCGCGTAACTTGGCCTGGGTCATGACTGCCACTCTTCTAGAAGACAGTGGATAACTGGGCTTCATGAACTTGCCTCACAGCCCAGCTTCAGCACCAATGGATGCCTCTGTTGGTCCACCTTCCTTGAAGTCTTCACTGTTTCTCTGTAGGCAGCTAGGGACAGAGCCACCAGCAGATCTGCACATGTGTGAGGAAGCTTGTGGTTCACTATGAAAAGATTTTAAGAATCTACTCACTAAGTGTTCCAGGAAAGTAAGGTTCTTGAGAGAGAGGTTTAAATATGGGAGCTCTCCTCCATTTTTTCTGACACAATCTCTCTGGATTTTCCATGTCTAATGAGAGAACTATTGCAAGGCCAGGATTACAGTTTCAGAAACACTTGAAAGTTTTCACTTACCCGTCTGGCTGCTTGGAACCAACAGAGATGTTTCATAATTGCAACTTTGTACATATGCTATGGCTCTCTGGGAACAGAACACTACCTTACAACATGAAAGTTAATTTTGCAATTCTGAATCATCAATATTAAAACAAATTTTCAGAAATACATTTATGGAATTAAAAAATTTTCTGCAGTTTTTATTCTTATGAGAATGTTTTCTCATTCATTCCTATGCTAGCAAAATTTCTTCCATTTACAGGCTTCTCCCTCCCTTCCCTTTATCCTTTTCTTATTTGCTGCTTATGATATAGAAAGAGTTTTAGACTAGAACTCGATAGACCTACTGGTGGTTTATTTCATTATAAATTTACTTTTTAATCTCAGACAAACCACTTAACTTCTGAAGGGGATCAGAATATGCCAGCCCAAAATATGCCACTTTGGCATACAGATTATTTTAAGGTGAGTACATTAGAAATTCAACAGATGCAAAGGAAAAATAAAGAGGAAAGAAGGAA
>NW_011889191.1:1548073-1578465 GCF_000151845.1 Pteropus vampyrus
TTTTTTTTTTTTTTGGTGTCCTGTAAGTGCCTTTCTGCTTCCTTATCTTCACCTTTTAGGATAGTGTATAGTCTCTAACATCTAAGAATCCCTCTGAGTTATTTATCACTGAGTTTTTCCATGTGTCAGTTACTTGTGTAAGCAAAGTGTTTTCTCATCTGTTAATCTGTCTTTTGTCAGTTTAAATTGCAGGACCTCATAACTGAAACTAAGAGAGTAGAGGAAGAGTCTTTCCTACCCTATAGTTCTTTGAATATTAGTTCCCTCAAACTCATAATGGCGACATTAATAACTACCTCACTAGATTATTTTGAGTACTACATGAGAATTATAGGAAAAAGCATTGAGAACAATTAAGTCTACATGGAAAGGTAGCTAGTTTGTTAGAGACATAAGTTTTAGTAAAATAAACTGTGATGCTAAACTTTTTAAGGTCCCCGGAAAACAGTCTAATTTAATAATAACATAGCATTATTAATTGCCATTAGATTGCTCTCTTGCTCCTAGAATATGCTTGGTTTCAGGCACTTCATCTAGAGACCAAAGACATAATGATAATATGTAGCCCAAATTCAGCAAACTGTGAATCAGTACCATTAGTAAAATAAAATAAAGGCGAAATTTAGTGTTCAAATTTGTTCTCACTGCAGTGTGACTACTGTGAGAAGTCTTGCAGTCTCTCTCTAGAATGCGAAACACTTATGATTACAGAGAGAACGGTTGAACTTAAAAAAAATGTTGCATGCTCACATTGTGATTAAAAAAATGATTTTCCTTTGGTCTGTAGCTCTGAGAAGGCTTTTCTTCTTTTTTGCGGGGTTGGGAATGGGGTGGGAGTATGCTTCATCTGTCTAAGAAGGCCTGAGAAAGCTCCCTGGTATTTCCCATCTGAAAGCCAAGCGTGTGCAAAGATCCACTCACGATGAAAAGAAGGAAATATCCACAAATTATCGGACTCATCCGGTGTAAACTACTGACTGAGAATAGGAGAAGGATCTATTGTTGAATTTACAGGACCTATTTTTATCTTTTTTCCTTTCAAATACAGCTTCTGTAGTGAGGATGGGGAGAAAAAGAAGGGAGTAGTCAGAGAAGGGAGCAGGAAAAGGGGAATAAGGGTTAAGGGACATATCAAAGCTAGAAAGATAATCAATCTAGCAATACATTTTACAGAAAATCTTTCTTTTGAGTCAGACTGAGCTGATAAAACTCTCAGCTCACTGGATTGAGGGAGGAGGGAAGAGGCAGAAAGAAACATGGCTCTTCCACCTTGGGAATTACAGAACCTGAGGCTCTCAGGTGAAAAACTAATGAGAGAATCAAGTGAAATGCATGATTACATCCTCTAATGCTTTGATTTGAGTGCAGTTTTTATTAAATCACAAACGAGATTATTGTCCATCCCCAAGCAAAGAGCAGGAAAGTGGAGTGCTTGTCCCCCAAGGAAAGCAAAAACTAATACAGTATCTCTTTTTGGTGGGCACTGACTACCACTATCTCCTTTCTAAAAATGGTATCAATAGTTTAAAAATTCCTAGTGTAAGGTAAATAGTCTTTCATTTAAAAAACAAAAAAGCATATTAACAGTGTAGACTTGAATGTAGTAGCCATGTGCCCGTTTGGGTAAAGGTGATTTATTTCTTTTGATTCCAGAGTACTCTCATACTTCCATTGCATAGGGATGCATTTATATTTATTATATACACATTTGTGCATAGATACTCAAATACAAATATGAAAAATTCTTTTGAAAGGATAAAGAAACAAGTGATTGTTTGTAGCATGTGAGCTCTAAAGCAATGTTTCACAGTACTATCCAGGGGCAAGCCAGATATTAAAATTACATTAGAATTACCTGGAAATGTCTATTAAAATGCAAATTTTTAGGTGGCTGCAGACCCATCAGAATTTCTGCCACAGGTCCTAATTTGTGCCTAGGTGGGCCTGAAGGGCATTTTTAGTAAGTAAACTAGGTTATTCTTATGTACATTAAAGTTTGTGAACCACTTTATGTGTCTTGGGATCTAATTGTAGTTCTAGCTGATGTGTGCAAATCAGTATACATTTATTAAGCACTATATTAACTCTTACAGGTGACAACCCAGGCAGCCACAGGAAAAGAAGAATGTGTACATCTCAGAAAATAATTCTTATGCCTTACTATAGATGTTGTCGCTATTGAGTCTGTATATAATCCGGCCATTTCGTTTTCAATTATCACTGCACAGAGGAAATGAAGAAGCGTTTATGGATTCAGTTACAATGCACTGGTCTGAAAATGTCTGGGCAATGAAATTACATAAAATAATTTCCCAGAGTCAAAATATATGAGTTCTACTGTTGAATGTATTGCTATCTCTTGCATTTATTAAGTACCTCCTGCATGCAAAGCCTGTTCAGGAAGATTTTGTGATTTTTATCATCATAGGCACAAATTATGGTATTTTCTTTTGGTAAATTCATACCTAATTTGATTCTGGCACTGAGAATGTGAAAGAAGTAAAATAAAAACTCTGACATTGGCTTGGAAGAAGAGAAAATAGAAACCACAAAAAGGTATTCAGGGATTATCTACAGGTTTTTGAAACTTTCCATTTTATGAGTGATAGTAAATGATGAGCTATATATTTATTAATCCACATGTAGATTAAAACCTGTGTTCATTACTTCCAAATATTTTAAACAATACAATTTAGACATTTAAATTGGTATGTCTGAAAAACACAAAAGAAATTATGTGGTAATTGTTTGGCAATATGCTACATATGTTCATAAAATATATGTGCAATATTATTGAAAGTCCAGGGCAAAAAGTCTAACTATAGGCCATCATTAGTCTCAATAGCTTTACTCAGTTTTGCATCAAGTAAAAAGAGAACAGGCGAACACGTGAAACTTCTGTGCGTTACAAAGGAGAACACTGAGAGTTCTGGAGGTCTAAACATGGAAAATGAAGATAGTGAGTGAAACTGGGAAATGAGAGAGGCAGCGAGAGGATGAGCCACAGCCAGCCAAACAATGTCGAACGATTGCATTACACATTTGAATTTGTGCGCTGGCTCTTAATTATTCCTGTCATTCCTTGCATTGTTCCCTGCCTTCCAGGGGAACAGAAATTAATAGCCAGACCTCTTAAAAAAGTAGATTCTGTCCCCTTTGTTCCCTACTGCCATCTGCATCATCAGTAAAGCAGATGTCTGATAAGGCAGTTATTCTGAGCACATGGAGCAGAGAAGGAAGATCCCCTTGCCCTATTGACATGTTCTACTGAAAGCTCTGGAAACAACGCCCTTTTGCCCTTTCACCTGCCACAATTCCATGAGTTCAGTTTCTGCACTAAGGCTGAGTTAGAGAATCAGACGAACAAATAGAATCACCAGGTTTAAATTCATCATGGGGACTGAACCAAAAATGAAAAGGAAATCTTCATTTTGTTTGCCATCCATTCAATATTACAGAGAAAAAGAAATATGAAAGCTTTTCCGCAGTTCAGTCTATCTCTAGGAATATCTAGAGATAAGAATATTTAAAATTACACCGAACTCAGTTTCCTTTTAACCAATATGTACTGAATGTAGACACTGGACTGTGAGAAGGGAGAGATATGATCACATGAGTATTCCGAAGGGAGACGCCATATTTCAACCTTCTCTATATTACTTTCAGATGCATCATAGTGGTGGGGGGAAGCCCTAAGTCTTAGAGATTTATGTTAAAGTACATTCTGCTGGTATCAGATCTGAATAAAATACTCAATAGAAATGTTTTTTCTTTAAGGCTAGACTAATAAAAAATGAGACAATTGAATGCCATGTTATGAAATAATCTAGTAGACATTTATCTTGTTCCCAGTGCACCCATTCTTTAAAAAAAAAAAAAAATGAAAGGAGTAGATTCAAAAGTCTGCATATATGTGAAAAGACTTAATGTGATCAGTCAGAGTACACTGTAATTCAGGGAAACTTGGGTTTATCCTGAATATTGTTTGTCATTCCCTCTGGGATCTAAAGTTCAAAAACATTGAGTTAATTTAATAACTAGCAATCCTGATGTATAGCAATTGGGAAGATAGTATGTACACACACACATATTTGTGCACATATACACAGACACTTAAATGTATTAGATGCCAAATTAAATTAAATTAGTTAATAAAGTTCTCGATTTACTCCTATTTGACTCATCAATTTATTTCACACCAGTATTTCTAGTCTTATTATTTACTTCTATTATATATTTGTATCTCTTCAATACTCATTGCTCTTTCCTTCCCATTGAATTGTTTCTTACATGAACATTCATCTTGCTTTAGCTTTTATAACAACTTCATCCAGGGGCTTAGATGAATTATCCATAATTATTTCTCTGACCCAGAATGTTTCAGAAAATCTGATTACAGAGCAAAATGTCCATGTATGAAATTAGTTATGATTCTTTGGGGTAAGATTATAGTCATAGGATTCACACCTAGTTCCAGTATATTTGCACCTCTAAATTTCTGGTTTTGGTTAATGAGAACTTCTAAACAGATATGTAGTTCTAACACCTTCATCAAAATTTCCAGCTTGAAGCAGTTTCCAGATATTAAACTGATTTTAACACCTTCTGTTCCACTCGCCAAGTATCATCAGACTAATCAGATAAGAGTAAAATACAGGTCCACAATCCTCTTCTTGTAATTCCTGAATCCCCCAAAGCTCGAAAAGCTAAGATTTTAAATAAGTTTAGATCAAATTTGGCATTACAGCCACAGGAAGCTATTTATAGTTTTTGTTTATACCATTTAACATGAGTATTCATGTTTCTCCACAGAGATAGTAATGTCTTTGGTAATGGATGCTACCTCAGTACCTGCTGGGAATATTAATAACATAGCACAAGGTATTACATAATGTAACATAATATGAAAAAGAAACCACTTAATCCCTAAGTTCTTCTGGTCTCACATTTCAAATGAAGAGTTGTGAATATATACCTATGTTAAGCAGAGTTTCCACTTAAAGAAATGGGATGCTTTTCTATAAGAAGCAATAATTCCCTCAATTAGTGTGTTATAAATAACAGAGCTAAAGACAAAACAATCTTGAAAGCGCTACTGATTCATGCACTCCTCCTAGCCCATCTCTCTCATACGGTGTATGTCACATTTCTCCTTATTGAGCTGAGATGGTTGCCATGATGATATGGGGAAGCGAGAGTTCTGCTCTCTCTGAGCGGTAGAGATGCCTTGATCATTGTGCTTGACAGAGGTGCTGCAGATGGTTTCAGCAACCGGGATGGTGCAGGATGCAATCAAAGTGATGGAAATTCTAAATATGCATGCCCAGGGTCAGGTCCATGGAGGGGTTTTGACAGATTCTTTTCTAAGCTGCCTTTTGCATTTCTATACAATATAACCATGCTAAGAATTACCAGTTAGAGCTGAATCACACTGTTAAAACAGAAGTTCCCAGTAAAATCTGCAAAACAAAAACAGAACCTGTTAGTCATCTCATATTTCTTCCTCCTCTTCACCAATAGTTAGTTAATATTTTTTGATGCATTCTCCCTTCTCCCTGCTCTACTGCTCATCCTGCTCTTTTTCAGTTGTCCTCCGCACAATTGACAAGATTTCTTTTATAAAACTAAAATGAGATCATTCGCCTAGAACCCCTCACCAATGTCTATATTGCCAAGAGATGTTTCAGCAAGTCACCCAGTCATTCAACACCTAAGCTCTGTGTGCTTCTCCAGCTCCTTGCTTTGGCTTCACTACAGGCACCCGAAACTCTAGGTCCTTTGAACCATTTGCCATTCCATGTGTACCCCGGGCTCTCTCGCCAGGTATGTTTGGATGTCTTGTTTTTTCTCGTCTCTGGAATGCCGTGTCTCTAATTCTCCACTTGGTTAATACCTACTCTCCCTTCAAGACTCAGCTCCCAGAACTCCACAGCCTTTGTAGAAGACCCTGGCACAGTGAAGGAACCACTCATTTATACCCCTACAACATTGTATACGTAAGATCGCTTATACCATAATATTGTACTTAACATGTTAATATTCATAGGCTCTGAACAACTTGAGGATAAGATAGGAATCTTATCTCAATCATCTTTGTCCTCTCACGATCAGAGTGATTGCTTAGTTCAGAATGTGAGATCATCAACTACTTTCTGCAAAAAATATAATTCATTAATACCATACTTGAGGAATAATATAATCTTTTCCATCAAGAATCACCTAAGAGCCACTAATTGTATCTATCAAAGGCACAGACTTATCTAAAAGACTTGAGAACTGGCCTTCCATGTTTTGGTCTTAAGCATTAAGTTACCAATCTATAATTGCCAAATTATAACTGTGAAATGTGCCAACACCACAGTTTAAAAGAAGATACTTTGCATAAAGCCTGATTGATATGTGAACTAAGAAAATCGCTAATTACACCATATTCTCCTTCCTACGCCCCACCATCCACTTTTAAATCCCAGCAAGGTAAGTATGTTCTTAAAAATGCCAATCCCTTCGAGACTAACCTATAGAGAGCCTCATTTTAGAACACCCATAACCATCCGCTGAAAGTATCTCAATAATAACTCATCATTCCTGATCTACCTTCTATGCTCTCATTGCCTTTGATTGTTCAAATTCCATTACATTTTATTTAAACTGGAAATACTTGTATCTATGCATGCACAGTGTGTGCATTATACTAGAATGGCTGGCACTGCCTATGTAATTGGGCTAAGGCTTTTCCTCAGGGAAATCCAGTATAATTATCTTCCATTACATTTCTAAAATACTACCCATTAAAAGCAGAGATAAACTTTTATACTCATGGCTAACAATGCAGAAAAGGATCTTCACCCTGCAGCTTATCTCAATTTCAGAAAGTAGGAGGTATTTTCCAGATGAGTTGCTGTTTGATTTGATTTTCACCCACGATTACTATCAAGACCATTTTCCTCAGCTTGTTTTGTGGTGGTTTTAAGCTTAGTCCTTATTCCCCATTTTCTGAATCAAAGTGTTTTCTAAAAACACTGTCCAATTACTCACCATTGGAAGTTTAGAAGTCCACAATTTCTTTTTCTGATGAACTTTCACTATTTACAGTCATAGATGCCAAAAGAAAGAAAGAAAGGAAGATACCCCACCTCTGCCCAGCCCTCTGTGTCCTCTTTTCCTGCTTCTGCATTCATTGTTTTGATTTCTTCATGCACTGGCAAACTTTCAAGCATGCCATATGAGAATTTTCAAAATGAAGCTCTCATTTAGGAGTCACACAGTGGTGATATACACACAGAGCTTCAATTTAAACCATTATTGCATACCATCTTTTTCCTTTTATAATAATCCATTAAATGCTTTCAAGTATGGAGAAGGAATAGCAACCTGTAGATCCAAATAGAACCCAGATGACCTATAAAATACACAGTGCCTCCCTGCCTGAGTTGTTAGAGCTCTCCTCTCTAATGGATGGCTTTGTTATTTTGCCATCCAGACAACCACACACATCAATTATACACCCTCCAATGTCATGAATCACTTTTTGAAGGCAACTTGTCTTTATATATTCATTATTTTCTTAACCTCTGAGCAAAACTTTGTGTGTATGAGAAAGATTATGTCCTTGTTTTAAATATATTGATTGATAATTAGAAAATACATTGGGAGAACATTTAATGCTTATTCTCCCAAGCACAGACTTCACTAATATGTGTTCAGTACTTTTCTAGGACAACAATAGCAGCACTCAAGTGTATAATGTATGGTAACAAATTTCATTCTAGAAAAATGTCATTTGCATTGCTTATGTGAATTAAGGCTTAATTTTCTATTTATACACACACTCACAAATACACACATGTACATACTTATCTACCTCCTTAAATACATTTATACTTACATTGCTAGTCAAGATATGCAGTCTTATATATAGCACACAATTAAAGACAAAACAGTTATAAAAGAGTCACTCTGTTTTTTTATCGAAGTATAGTTGACTTACAATATTCTGTTAATTTCAGGTGTACAACATAGTGACTTGATATTTATGTACCTTATGATGTGATCACCACAATAAATCTAGTAACCTGTCACTGCATGAAGTTAAGATATTGTTGACTATATTCCCTGCGCTGTACATTACATCCCCATGACTCATTTATTTTATAACAGAGAGTTCGTACCTCTTATTTCTCTTTACCTTTTTCACTCATCCCCTCACCATCCTCCCCTCTGGCAATCATCGGTCAGTTTCTTCTCTGTATCTATGAGTCTGTTTCTGTTTTTCTTTGTTCATTGTTTTGTATTTTTAGATTCCACATATAAGTAAAATCATAAAGTGTTTGCCTTTCTCTGTCTAACTTATTTCGCTTAACATAATACCTTCTAGAACCATCTATGTCGTCATAAATGGAAAGATTTTTTTTTATGGCTGTATTCCATTGTATGTGTGTATATACATATAAATATATATTCCATTGTGTATATACACATTCCATTTATATCATATATCTTCTTTATCCATTCATCCATTGATGGACACCTACGTTGCTTCTATATCTTGGCTATTGTAAATACTGTGGCAGTGAAAATAAGGGTGCATATATCTTTTAGAATTAGTGTTTACATTTTCTTTGAATATATACCCAGAAGTGGAATTGCTTATTCGTATGTTATTTCTATTTTTAGTTTTTTGAGGAATCTCCATATTGTTTTCTATATAGTGGCTGCACTAATTTATAATTCTACCAACAGTGCACAAGGGTTCTTTTTCTTCTTATCCTCGCCAACACTTGCTGTTTGTTGACTTTTTGATAATAGGCATATCTCATTGTGATTTTGATTAGCAATTTCCCTGATGATTAGTGATGTTGAGCATCTTTTCATATGTCTGTTGGCCATCTGTATATATTCTTTGGAGAAATATCTATTCAGATCCTCTGCCCATTTTTAGTCAGATTGTTTGTATTTTCGATGTTGAGTTTATGAGTTCTTCATGTTTTCTTTTGTTAATCCCTTATCAGATATACCTTTAGTTTTTCACAGAACTTATTTTTAATCTTTCTAATCTTTACAGTTGTGCCTCAGTGTCCAATATGTACTCCATAGCCACCTTTAATTTAAAGGAAGACTAAGAATGTGTATAGGGAAACTGGAATCCTTTTTCACTCTGTGGTAGAAAGGGGCAAGGCCAAAGAGAATTGGGAATCAGTTCTGAGTTATCCAATCAACAGTGTCTGTCATTGCCTCACACTAAATTTCAAATATTAAACAAAATAATTTTTAATAAACTGGTGTATCGAAACAACCTAAATTATAAACCGTATCTCTAATTCTCTAAATTAGAATAGTTAAAGCATGATGGGTTCTAGTTAACTGTATTTTCTGATTAACTAGAAAAATATTTTGTTTAGAGTTTTATCAAAAATGTTTCTTAGACACCTAAGTTTTTCAACTTTATTAAGTACAACATAGGTAATGTATTTAAATTTTGTTTTTATTAATATTGAATCTTACAGTGCTCAGATTTACCACTTTGAGCATAAAATTTAGCAAACCAAAGAATCCTGGTCCTGCAAAATCTCCTCTTCTCTCTTCTAAGTAATTGTTTTACAGTTAATTATGTTTAGATAATGTTGCCTATTATAACCACTTCTTATAATATCATAAAGCATATTATTAAAATCTCTGAGATATCCTTCCAAAAAGAACAGCTACAAAAGACTCATTGATTCTGCTTAAACTGATCTGAGTAGAGAAGTTAGTGTTCTTAAAATTTATTTACGTCAACTTCCCAAGAACTGGATTTGCAATGGAATATGCTGCTGCTGTTGGGGAAAGACATAAACTATGGAGCTAGACAGAGCTTGTTTTGAATCTTGATTTCATGATTTAGCAGTGAGCAGAAACAGGTTTTAATCTTTGATGTTCAGTATTCTCATCTATAGAGCTAGCATTATAATATAAATGTGTTCTTACAAGAACATTTAAGAGAATTAGAGATACGGTTTATAAAGCATCAAATGTAGTGCCTAATGAGAGTAGATTTCCCAGAATTCGAATTTATCAACAGATTATCAGCACCATCATCATCATTATCATCATCATCACTGTCATCATCATTATCATGCGTCTTTATTTCTAGGACATCTAGAACCTGGATTTGTTTATTTATTTCATTTTCCCCTAAGTTCTTAATATTACTTTTTAAAAAAATTATGCACTTCTCTTCTAAAAGGGGGTTAGAGGAGTTAATTGATGTTTCAGTTTTAGTTATTTTCTAGTTAATCAAAGTCTTATTATACTTTAGACAATAACATCACATTACTGTTTCAGTAGGGTTATTGGACTCTAACCCAGTCACTTAATGCATCTTAAGCTGAAATCAAATTCACATCTTTCATTTAATTGTCTTTTGTTCTTATGTGGTTAAGGGGATTTTTAGATATTATCCCCACATCTATCATAAGCACCTGTAGAAGTTTGCAGGTCGTCGAGCTATTGGGAGGGCTGTAATAATGTATTATGGCTGATCTGGTTCATTATACTTTTGAAGATCCTACTCTGTCCATAATTGTGGATTTTCTTTAACATTTTTCCAGTGGTAATAATAACAGTAATAATGGATGACAGCAAAAGTAATAAAAGTAGTCTTAATATTTTATACTTAAAAATATTGGTTGTTTAAGGTTGTCAAGACATTTTCTAAATAAATGTTTTCATAAAGCAATAACCAAGCTTTCTGAACCATTATGTAATACCAGGGAGAAGGTCATATAACTTTCCCATAAAAACAGGTAAAATGTTCCACAATAATTGTATTGGCTGTCCATCACATCACCTCAGGAAAGCATGCTGTTAACAGGGTCATTTCTCCTTTACAGTTGAGAATACTGAAGCATAGACACATTAGTAGTAACTTGTCCAAATGAACACTGTGAACTAGTGAACCAAATCACTGTGTGACAATGACACCACTCAAGGCAGGCACCACACAGAAAATGGCATCATGAAGGTTAATTTCAGATTAAACTGGGGCAGCATGCACATCGGGTCATCTTGGGAAGATGTGCTAAAATGCACAGAGACAAGGTTAGTCATGGTTCATAAACCTTACCTGAGAGTGCTCTCTGTTGTATGTTTAGGCATTCAACTTTATTTTTACAAAATAGTTGTGGCAGGAAGACTCTCTCATTTATTATCAGAGTGGAGATAGAATCCAGTGCTTTTTCTTCTTCCTAATAAGCATCAACATCTTCATTCCACTTTGGACTGCCAAAGTTTAGTCCACTATGTTCATAAGAAATGATTTTCAAAAATTTTCCACTGAAATCATATGAAGTAATAAAGTAATGCCTGCTGGTTACACACTCAAGAGCTGTTTCCAGTAGCAGAGGTTCACAGCAGCAGGACTCACTCAGCCAGAGGAGTTAATTTCCAAGAGAAAGCAGAGTCTCCCTTAGCAGACTCATCCAGAAAGTACCAAGATGGAAGAAAGCTTTTCTAAGTCATTGGCTCATAAACTTTTTGAGCACACACTCGTGCACACACAAACACACACACACACACACACACACACACACACACACAAATGCTAATACACTATAGACCCCAAATGTAGCACAATATTTTGGAATGATCACAGACTTTATGTTGCCTTACACAGACTCTCCTGAGTGCCATGAAACTGAAATTAATCTCTCTCCGTTTTCCTCTCCTTCTCCCTGTCCTTCTCCTTCTCCCTCTTTGGCATTATTTTCAACTTCAAAAAAGAAAATCAGAATCAACAAGGATAAATTCTTTCACAATTATTCCACACTGAAGAGATTTTTATCTCTTAGTTTTTCTACATCTCCAGAGTTCTTGCAAGACCAAAGAAATTTAGTACAATAAATATTAGACAATGATGGGGTTTTCCAGGATTTATATTATTTCAAAGTACAGTTACAGTTTAGCATTCTAAAAAATTTGGTAGTTATCTTAGCAAGGTAATGTTAATTCATGATATTTCACTGAGGTAATGGGAATATGTACTGACTTATCAAAGGAAGGTAAGAATTAACTCCAATGAAATTCATTTTACTATATGAATACTAATTCTGTAGGGCATGGCTCTTCATTTATAGCTTGTAATAATGCTTTGACAACTACCAGCACAATATGAATATTTGTGCATAATTTTAAGCTTTGATATATTTCTATCTCAAATTGTTTTCGTTTCTGTTTTAACTCAAAGTTTGAAGTTCAAATGTCCACTTTTAACTGACAACACCAAATGATAGTGAGGATGTGAAGCAACCAGAATTCTCATACATTGTTTGCAGGAGCGTAAAATGGTATACCTGATTGGGAGCATAGTTTGGCAGTTAGAGTTCAACATACACTTATCCATCAGTTTCACTCCTAGGTATTTACCTGAGAGAAATAAAAATATGTTCACACAAAGAATTGTATAAGGACTTCATAGCAGCTTTATTCATAATAGCAAAGAAATGGAAACAATTGGAAAAGAGTAACAAATTATGATATACATGCACAATATAATACTTCTCTGGAATATAAATGAATGAATTACTGATACTACCAACAGCAGGGATGAGTCTCAAAAACACTATGTTGAGTCAAAAAAGTTGGATATGAGCATGTATAACATATGTCTCTATTGGTATAAAATTAAAAACACAGGAGAACTGTGTTTTAAAAACAAAGGAGAACTTCTAAGGGCGAGAGAAATGCTATAGATTTTGTTACAGATATGAGTTAAAACTCACATTATTGAACCTTAATTTTAAGAACTGTGTATTTCATCATGGATAAATTACACATATACTCCAGATATATATAGCTTCTATTCTGCTACTGCACTCTCTTATCACTAGAGTTTTCTTGATAGCCTCTCACACTTCACCATGACCCTTGAAGCCTTTTCCTGGATTTCCGCAAGAGAGCCTCATGTGAACTCACGACACAACTGTTCACTACCCATCTTTCCCATCTAGATACATTTCTCTCATAACTTAAATGATCCTTTTCTCGGATTCTGATTTTTTTTTTTGTCTTCCCATGGCACAAAGGAAGGCAACAGCTGGGAGTTCCCTCTCCACTGTTTCAACATTGACAAAGTCATCCATAGTTAACTTTGGCACTTTCTATGTTACTTCAGTGAGGGTTGGGGAGCATTCAGGGGGAGGACTGAAATTCAGTCATTTATGTTAATCTCTCTTGAGCTGGCTGGTGCTTCACAGTTTGTAAACAGAGCGATAATTTGTGGAGGGATTTTGAGTTTGTCAAGATGAGAACAAAGCAAGTAAGGAAAAAAGTTATCAGGTGCTTTACAAAAGCTAAATCATATAGTGTTTTGCAGTATTGTCTGGCAATTACCATACAGTCCCAGGGCAGGAAGTTATGCCATGGTTTCTAACGAGTTTTGATCGCCACAGAAAGATTTCACTGAATCTAAAGATGTGGAGTTGCAAATTCCATCTCATACTTCGTAAATTTGGGACTACTATTACTTTAATGTGGCTTCTTTATATTTCACTTTATTATGACTGTATCTATATAAATGCAAACACAATTTCTGTGGATATAATTTCATAAAGCAAAACTATCTTCTATCTTTAGCAGTGAAATTCAAGTGGCAACTATGACAAGCAAAGAAAAATGAACGCAGTTAACTTCAACCATCCTGCTCATCTGAAAGCTTATGTCAGTTTCTAAACAAGCTTTTCATTTTTCTATTCAGCCTGCTGATCTTTGCTGATTTACAGCATGAATGAGGCTGACACATGGCAACTTGTATAGTGTATTTTTCCTAAATAATAAAACATTTATTGCAGACACATCAAGCTAGCTAGTGGCTCTGAATTATTGTGGTAATGAAGCGCCATGTTAACAACTCATTTACATCCTTCTGGTGACTCTCCATTACCAAGGTAAGTAATTTAATTCCATCTAGGGAGAATAACTTTGCAAAGTGTAGTTATTACAATTTGGGAAAAAAATATATATTTAAATCAGATTGGAAATTGGAATGATTATATCATTCTGAACTAAATACAAACAAATAAAGTATTTAGTCAAAAAAGACTGAATTATCTTTTATGCAGTTTTTGGTAAAGATGTGCTAAAATACTTCAGAAAGCATTATTACATATACCTGGCTGTCTCATTGTATGCCACTTGTTAATGTCTAATGCTTTATAAATTCAGTTTGACATTCTTTCTTTCATTCATCTTTGTTTTCAATTCTCAGTTTAGGCAAGTTACAAAAAGTGAAGTTAGTTGGTTTCCTCATCATCAGGGACTCAACACTTCATACATTTAGGGAGAACATCTACCTTATTTCCTATGCAGGCACTTGGATATATATAGGCACAAGACATGAGATTGGTGCGAGGCCTCTCTCTTATTTTATTCTTTTCTTTCTTCATCCTAGATCCTGATTCCCATTTATCTTATACCCCCACTAAGTACTTATTTTAATGTATTTGGATACATCTTTATGTATGTATCCTTTTAACATACAGTATTTTTGTGCACATGTGTTTTGAGTTTATATAAATAGTATTGCTCTGTTTCTTCCTTTATTACTTTGATACAATTTTTATAAGCATCCATTTATTTATGATACCTTAGTTTGTAGCTTCTAATTGCAGCACTGTATTTTGAAGCGTGCATCTTCCACATTTACTTAACTATTCCCCAACTAGATTGCCTCTAGCTCCCCACTATGGTAGATGATGCAGTCCCTCACAGGTGTCTTGTTATGAACCTGTGAAAAAATTTCTCTAGGATATATTACAGGAGCAGGCTTCCTGAGTGCCACTTAGACAGCCTGAACACATATGCAGCAAGAATGAACACATAGCACTAAGGATGAATCTGTGCTCACAAGCATGTATACATATACAGCAAGGATGTACATGCCCTCAGTACAGATTACCCTTAACAGAGTTTATAGATGTACCTAATTTCATAAGTATCACTGATTGTTGTTTAGATAGCTACAGTCTTACTAGCAATGCCAGAGTGTTCCCACCTTCTCATATTCAGTGCAAATTTGGTTTTATTCATAATTTTTTTGCTTATCTCATGGATGTAAATTATTTTTTCATTTTTATTGTCTTTATACTATTACTGATGAGTTTTGAGTATTTTTAAGATACTTGGATCAGTTTGGGCTTACCTTTCTGTGAATTATAGTATAAAACCTTTGTACATTTTGAATCAATTGTCTTTTTTTAAAAAATTACTTTATTTTTTTAAGGTAACATTGGTCAATGAAATCCGATTTCAGTTGTACATTTTAACAGTAAGGCATATATATATATTTACATTGTGTGTTCACCTCCCATAGTTAGATTTCTTTCTGTCACCATATATTTGACCCCTTTTACCTCATCTATTTCCCCCCTCCCCACTATGTCTATCTTATTTTTGTTGTGATTACAGTAATCTCTTCCATATATGTATTTTTATTTATTATATAATATATATGAATGTATTACATGAAATAATACAATATTATTATATGCTATGTACTATATGCTATAGCATCTTTCATTACATAACAATAGTTAATTTCATATAGAAAAATACATTTATTTTTTATACTACAATTTTCACTTTTCAGAATTTTATTGAAGATTTTACCCACCCATTCTCCAAGTTACAGGATAGTTTCCCTCTTTCTCTTCTAATATTTCATAGCTTACTTTTACATTTAGATATCGAATACATCAAAACTCTATTTTTTGTGCACAATGTAAATTAGTGATCCAGGTTTGTTTATTTTTTTATAAATAGAAGTTTCTAAACATACTTTACTAAATAATGCATATATTAATTAGTGGTGCTATATTTATCATCTTTTTTTCCTACTAAAATGAATCTTTGAGTTCTGTTCCTTTGGTATATTTATTTCTAATTTATTATATTTATCTCAAAGTGTTTGATGTCTGTTTTGCCACTAAAAGTAGCTTTATTTGAAGCTTTCATTGAGTAATGCTGTTTTGTTTATGTATGGAAATACAAATGATTTCGCATTTACATTATTTACAGATATGTTGTTGAATTCACACATTAATTTTAATTAATTTTAATACAGTAAATGTGTAGTCCCTTTCGATTTCTAAATACACAATTTATGACATCTGCATTAACATTTTCAAGTCCTGTATTCTTTTTTTTTCTTGCCTTATTGCATTGGTTAGGTTGTCTAGTAAATATTTAGTAGAATTGGGTTTTGAAATAATCATACAACTTTTCTTCATTTGGTTGATATAATGGATTAAAATGGATTAATTTTTAAATTGTAAACCATATTGCATTCCTAGAATAAACTCATTCTTGTTTTATTCATATATATATGTGTATATATATGTATGTGTGTGTATATATACACATACACATACATATATAATCATATATGTGTATATATATGCATATATATGCTTAGAAACAATTTCTAATAATATATTTAAATATTTGGCAATTTTCTAATTTCTTGTTATTTATTCTGTAATTTTTTCTAGCTTAAATTCATTGTAATGGTCAGAATGATTTTGATACTTAAAATTTTTTTGAGAGTTATTTTCAAGCTCATCATACAATCAGTTTTAGCAAATTATTTACGTGCACTTGAAAATAATATGTATTCTGTAGATGTGTGAAGCATTTTATAAAACTTATTTTCAATTATTTACTATTCATGTTTAAATATTCTACAGATTTAGTAATGATTTTAGTCAGCCTGTTTTATTCATTATTAGTTCAGGTAAGTTAAAACCCTACGGTATGATATTGATTGATTTATTTATTTTTAAAGTTTTGTCAATGTTTTTATTATATGTATTGAGGTTATAATTAGGTGCATAAAAATTCACAATTATTATTTTTTCTCATGAATTCTCCATAATAATTACCATAACACATTTCTCATTTTTGTCTAATGTGTTTCATACCTTAAAGTTTGCATTGCCTGTATTGATAGAAGTACTTAAACTTTATTCGTTGAGTATTTATATGGTGCATCTTATTTTGTGATTATCTTCACCTTTTTTCGATTTCATAATTAAGATGTAATTCTTGTACATAGCATATGTTAGTACTCTTTTTTAAGTATTTATCTTTTTGTTCCTATAATACAGAGAATAATGTCTATTTTGTATAATCTTAATTTTTTTCAATTACAATTGAACTTCAGTGTTACTTTATGTTAGTTTCAGGTGTACAGCACACTAGTTAGACATTTATATTATTTCAGTGTAATACTCCTGATTAGTCAAGTGTCCACCTGGAGCTGTACATAATTATTACAATATTATTGACTATATTCCCTATACTGTACTTTATGTCCCCATGACTATTTTATAATTACCAATTTGTACTTTTTAATCCCTTCCCTTTTCACCCAGCTCCATAGCCCCGACCATCTGGCAACCATTAGTTTGTTCTCTGTATCTATGAGTCTGTTTCGGTTTTGTTTGTTCATTTATTTTGTTCTTTAGATTCCACCTATAAGTGAGATCATATGGTATTTGTCTTTCTCTGCCTGACTTATTTCACATAACATAATACCCTCTAGGACTATCTATGTTGTTGCAAATGGTATGATTTCTTTTTTTTATGGCCAATAATATACCATTGCATGTATATATATATATATATATATATATCTTCTTTATCCAATTGTTTATTGACAAGCACTTAGGTTGCTTCTATATCTTGGCTACTGTAAATAACACTTTAGTGAACATAGGTGTGCATGTATTTTTTCAAATTAGTGTTTTGGATTTCTTCTGATAAATATCCAGAAGTGGAATTTGCTGGGCCATAAAGTAGTTTTATTTTTAATTTTTTGAGAAATCTCCAAACTGTTTTCCTTAGTGACTGTACCAACTTGCAGTCCCACCAACAGGGCATAAGAGTTCCCTTTTGTTCCCACCCTTGCCAACCTCATTTGTTGATTTATTAATAGACATTTTGACAGGTGTGAGGAGGGTAGCCCATTATGGTTTTAATTTGCATTTTTTACTGATAATTAGTGACATTGAACATCTTTTTATATGTCGATCAGCCATCTGTATGTCCTCTTTAAAGAAATGTCTATCCATGTTGTCCGCTCATTTTTTAATTGGATTGTTTGTTTGTTTTTGAGAGTTTACTGCCTATGTTTTCTTCTAAGAGTTTTATGCTTTTGGGTATTACATTTAAGTGTTTAATCCATTTTGAGTTTATTCTTGTATATGGTGTAAGACAGTGGTCTAGTTTCTTTTTTTTACATGTATCTGTCAAGTTTTCCCAACACAGTTTATTGAATAGACTGTCTTTACCCCATTGTATATTCTTGCTTTTATTTTTTTTTTAGGTTAAATGACTGTATTGACGTGAGTTCATTTCTGGGCTCTCTATTCTGTTCCATTGATCTATGTCTGTTTCTATGCAAGTACCACACTATTTTGATTACTTTAGCCTTGTAGTATAGTTAATATCAGGTAGCATGATACCTCTAATTTTGTTCTTTTTCAAAATTGCTGTGGCTATTCAAGGTCTTTTGTGTTTCCATGTGAATTTTAGGTTTATTTGTTCTAGTTCTATGAAAAAGGCCATCGATATTTTGATAGGGATTGCAATGAATTTATAGATTGCAATATAGGTAGTATGGTCATTTTAACAATGTTATTTCTTCCTATTCATGAGCATGGTATATGCTTTAATTTATTTATATCTTCTTCAGTTTCTTACTTCAATGTCTTATAGTTTTCTGAATATAAGTATTTTATTTCCTTGGTTAAATTTATTCTTAGATATTTTATTTTTGTTGTTGCAATTATAAATGGGGTTGTTTTCTTAATTTCTCTTTCTGATAGTTCATTGTTTGTATATAAACTTGCAATCTATTTCTGAATATTAATTTTGTATCTTGCTACTTATTGAATTCGTTTATCAATTCTTTAACAGTTTTTTCATGGAGTCTTCAGGGTTTTCTATATATAGTATCATGTCATCTGCAAATAATGACAGTATTACTTCTTCCTTTCCAATCCGAATGTCTCCTATTTCTTTTTCCTATCTGGTTGCTTGACTAGAACTTCCAATACTATGTTGAACGAAAGTAGTGAAAGTGGATATTCCTGTCTTGTTCCTGATCCTAAGGAAAATGCTTTTACCTTCTCCCCATCATATATGATATTAACTGTAGGTTTGTCATATATGGTCTTTATTATGTTGAGGTATGTTTCCTCTATTCCTACTTTGCTGAGAATTTTTATCATAAATGGACACTGGATTTTGTCAAACATGTTTTCTGCGTCTATTGATATGGTCGTAACAATTTTATCTTTTATTTTGTTTATGTGGTGTATCACATTAATTGATTTACAGATATTGAACCAACCTGTCTTGCTGAATTTGGTTTTCTAATATTTTGTTGAGGATATTTGCATCTATGTTCATCAGGGATATCGGCTTATAATTTTATTATTTGTAATATATTTGTCTGGTTTTGAAATCGGGGTAATGTTAGCCTCTTAAAATGTGTTTAGAAGCCTTCCCTCCTCTTGAATTTTTTGGAATAGTTTGAGAATAGGTGTTAATTCTTTGAATGTTTGGTAAAGCTTACCCATGAAGCCATTCAGTCTAGATCTTTGTTTGCTGGGAGTTTTTTGATTACTGATTCAATTTTATTAGTAGTAATCTGTCAGTTCAGATTTTCTGTTTCTTCTTGACTCAGTCTTTTTGATTTTCTGTCTGGAAGATCTGTCCATTTGGTGTCAATTGGGTGTTAAAGTTTTCTACTATAGCTGTTTTACTGTTGATCTCTCCCTTTATGTCAGTCAATATCTACTTTATTTTTAGATGCTTCTATGTTAGGTGCATAAATGTTTACGAGAGTTATATCCTCGTGTTAAATTGATCACTATATCATTATATAATGTCCTTCTTTGTCTTTTATTACAGGCTTCATTATTATTGCTACCCCAGCTTTTTGTTTACTTGTTTCAACTCACATGAAATCTATTTTTTCCTTCATTTACTTTCAGTCCGTGTGTGTCTTTCGATCTAAAGTGGGTTTCTTACAGACAGCATATGTACAGGTCTTGTTTTCTTATCCATTTAGCACTCATGTGTTTTGATTGGAGCATTTAATCAATTTATACTTAAAGTATTATTAATATGTACATAGTTTTTCCCATTTTGTTGTTTAGATTTAGGTTCTTTTTTCCCCTCTTTCTTCTTAGAGAAGTCCCTTTAACATTTCTTGTAATACTGGTTTGGTGGTGATGAACTTTTTTACCTTTTTTTTTGGTCCGCAAAGCTCTTTATTTCTCCTTCGAGCCTAAATGATAGCCTTGCTAGGTAGAGTAGTCTTGATTATAGGTCTTTGTGTTTCATCTCTTTGAATATATTGTGCTAATCCCTTCTGGCCTGCAAAATTTCTGTTAAGAAATCAGTTGACAGTTTTATAGGAGCTCCCTTGTAAGTAACTAGCTGCCTTTCTCTTGCTACTTTTAGGATTCGCTCTTTATTTTAAACCTTTACAGTTTTAATTATAATGTGTCTTGATGTGGGCCTCTTCAGCTTCATCGTGTTGGACTCTGCAATTCTTTTACTTGTGTGCCTATTTCCTTTGCCTGTGAGGGATTTTTTTTTTTTAATTATTATTTCTTCAAATAAATGCTCAATCCCTTGCTCTCTGTCTTCTCCTTCTGGTACCCCTATGATGTGAATGTTTTTATGTTTGATGTTGTACCAGAGGTCCCTTAAACTTTTTTTTTTTCCTGTTCTGATCGGGTGTTTTCTGCTACCTTGTCTTCCAAATCACTGATTCGATCCTCTGCTTCATCTAATCTGGGGTTAATTCCTTCTACTATATTCTTTATTTCGGTTATTGTATTCTTCATTTCTGACTTTTTAAATGGTTTCTATGTCCTTTTTTTATGCTTCCCATCTCTTTGCTGAAGTTCTCAGTGAGTTACTTGAGCATCTTTACAACCAGCTTTGAATTCTGTATATGGTAGGTTGCTTGCTCCATTTTGTTTAGTTCTTTTTCTGGCATTTTCTCCTGTTCTTTCATTTGGGACATGTTTCTTTGTTTCCTCATTTTGGCTGCCTCTCTGTGTTTGTTTCTTTGTATTAGGTAGACCTGCTATGTCTCCTAGTCTTGGTAAAGTAGCCTTATGTAGTCTCTCTAATCACCTGCACCAGGTACTCCAGGAGTGTCCCTTGCATAAGCTGTGTGTGCCCTCCTATTGTAATTGAGCCTTGATTGCTGTTGGCATATCAGTGAATGGGATTCATCCTCAGGCTTACTGGCTGTGATAATTGACCATGACCACAGCATATGCGCAGGAGCTGACCCCACAGAATGGGATTCTCCTTAGCAGGCTCAGGTGCCTATGGAGACCACCCTTTGGGTATGCCACTTATGGGGCAAATTAGGGGGTACTGTGTTGTGGTCTGAAGCTGAGTCCTGGGTGTGTTGGTTCTGGGGTCTCTTAGGAAGAGCTCATGTGCAGGCCAATGTCAGTCACTGCCTATGACTAGCCCAGGGCTTTCTGGTGGGAGCTTCAATGCTATCCTCAGTTGTTTACTGCCTGTGCTTGACCTGGAGACACGTAGGAGAAGCCACACTGTAAACTGATGCTGGCTACCACCAGTACAGGGCCTGGGACAGCTCAGCCAAAGGCCTAGGGCACTCCAAGTCCTCCTGCCACCTGCAGACTGACCAAATATGAGTCTCAGCCACTGAGAGCCCTGTGCGGTATGCAAGTTAGGTAAGACTGGGTCTCAGGGATTCACCAGCATGGGTTGAGAGGAATTCACCAAGTTAATGCAGATTTGGGTTTAGCACCATTGCTGAGCCTGAGGCCACTCAACAAAAGGCTCAGAGCACACTGAGGCCAGCCACCACCCACCTGAGCCCCATGGACCCCCAAGAATTGTACAAGAAAGACTCTGATGTTAGTATTCTTGATACAACTGGGCAGGCTTTATTTTTTAATTAGAATATTTGATTATTTAATATAATTAGAGATACGTTTGGGTTTAAATATAGAATTTTCTGTTTGTTTTCTATTTGTTTCAACCTTTCAATAGTCCTTTTTCCTTCTAATTTCTTTTGGAAAAAATATTCTTTATTATTCCATTTTTAGTTATCAGAAGCTTACTATTCATACATTTTTTATTTCTAGCTTAGTGGTTACCTTAGAAGTTAAAACACATATCCTTGACTAGAGATTAATATAAATTATTACTTTTTCCATTCTCAAAGGAATATAATAAACTTAGAACAATTTAACTTTTTCATTTATTTTCTTCTCTCTTTTTTTGATCTTACGGGACATTTTAATTCCGCACATATTAAAATGTTATATCCCACAGGTTATTATTATTGTTGTTGGGTCATTTTATATAATCAATATTCATGTAGATTTGCCAAAATATTTACTCTTCCAAAAGTTCTTTCTTTATTTCTGCATTATCTAAGATCATTTTCCTTCTGCCTGAATAGATTTCTTTCTTGATTTCTTAGGATATTTCTGCTTCTTAAAAAATTTTATTTATTTTGATTACCTGAAATATCCTTAATTTTTCTCTGTTTCTACGAATATTTTCAATGAGCATTGAATTGTAAATTAATCATTGTTTTTATTCATTACTTTTAATAAGTAATTCTAATGTCTTCCTGCATCTCTATTTTTCTTAGGAAATCAGATATCAATAACATTATGACTCTAATAAAGGTAAGGGACTTATTTCTCTGGCTGCTACTGAATACTTTCTTTGTCTTTGGTTTCTATCAATTTTACTTTATTGTGTCTCCATATGGGTTTCTTTGTGATTTATTGCTTGGGGTTTATATCACTTTCTCAATCTATAGCTTAATATAGTTCATCACTTTTCAAATATTCTTGGCCATATCTACTTAAAAATGTTTTTACTCTATTATTTCTCTAATCTTCTGTTGACTCCTCCATGAGATCTTATTTTCAGTTATTGTGTTTTTCAGTCCTAGATTTTTCATTTACTTTTTTCATGATTTTTCATTTTCTCTCTATATATAATATGAAGTAAATAAGAGATGGAAAGGGTTGAGAAGGAGAAAAGAGAGCAACATTTCTATTTGCTCTCAGTGGAAGAAGTAGTCTGTAAGCGATATTTCTGTTATCGTGAGAATCATAGTTATCAACTTTTAAGTATAAGAAAAGATGCTTAACTTTCCTTGTTATAAAAAGTACATATTAAACTATGATGTAATACCATTCTTCATATATCAGATAGATAAGAATCAAAGTTTATTAATCTTCTGTGTAGGAGATAGTATAGCCAAACGTACTCTCATGAATTCTTTGTAGGAATAAAATTTGATTATTATATAGTACAACTGGGCTATATCTATCAAAATTAAAATGTACACATCCCATGAAAAACAGTTCTTCCGTGTATTAACTTATCTACACAAAGACTTGTATCTAAGAAGGAATATCTATGGCCACAGTATTTATACTAACGAGGACTTAAAATAATCTAAATTCTCCAAATGAGGAACTAGTTAATAATTTTTTTAACTAACAAAAGGATAGAAGTATTCTAAGTGCATTGTGCATTGGTTAAATAAATTGTGGGACAAAATTTTGTTACAATAATAAAATGGCTTTAATTAAAAATAAGTGTTAATGAGATAAAAAATAATTATGGCACTTATTTCAAATAATTTTTACAACTGGGTCTCTATGTACTTATTTTTAACTATCTCTGAGGTATAATGTTAAGTTAAAAAAAGGCACAGAAGAGAATGTATAGTGCAAATATAGTATCTTTCATTTGCACACTTGCATATGCAAAAAAGATATATAAAAGTGGCTTTTTAACATAGAACAAAGTAATTCTATTCCTGTATCTATCTCCACCAGTCTAAATCCTATCTGGCTGCAATTGCCGAATTTTCCAAGAAGTCATCTTGATTTTTTCATTCAAAGGTAATCTCAGATTTTTCTGAATCTCAAAGTATTTGTTCGTGTTAAAAACAAAAACAAAAACAAAACAAAAAACATTAATCCAGTCTACATTTAAAAAAAGAATTTTTGTGTGTTTCACTAAAATTATTATTATATAATAAACTTCTTGATAACAATGTTGTTGTTTACGAATCTTTAAATCTCCATAGCAACATACTTTAACTTATCACATATTAGGAAAACAAATAATATTAACTGAATTGAGTGGAATTCTTGTTAAGTGAATGAAATGAATAAACAAATGATATTTTACTGCATGTGAACCTTACAGGCTATGAGGAACAGGTTCAATTGAGAGCATTAAATGAGTTCCAAGCTTATGAACATCATTTACAAAATTTAATTACACTAAGATTTTGAAGAAATTATTGAAGCTTAGGTCTTTATGATCAGCATATTTAGTATAAATTACAGTTGCAACATAACATGGAAAGAGCTTCGTACTAAGGTTTCACCAAGCCTGTTGTTTATCGAATTAAATACAGGTTTAGATTTTTCTGAAAAACAATGCGTTATCCTAAATTTGATTCTACTGCTTAATGGATACTGCTTCATCTAATTCTTTGGAGCACTGCAAAGAGGGAAGGCAGGCAATTTAGAGATATTATTTACCCAGATTTGCAGCCATTTAACCTGGAAACACAATTAGGTATACTAGACTACAAAAAAACAGTTCCTTCTTATTAAAATTTAGCTGGTAAATGAGGAAGTCCTGATTCTTGTCTCTATTTTGAGTCTCTAGGACAGATTCTGAATAAGAGATAAGAAAGTGAACTTCTGAAATTTATCTTGTCAGTTAAATTAAAATAAAAAGGAGCATTTTTTATTTCACCAAGCAACTAATTATGTATTAGAGGAATGACTTAAAAAATAAGACAATGGCCTATAATGCTTTTTGGGTTTAAGGCTCCTTCCTTTTGAGAAAGTTATATGCACAAACGCACAGTTTACAAACCAAATCTTGCATATTCCTGCTCAAAAGTAGCTCCAAACTATCCTATTGTGCTTGTTCCACCTCTGCAGAGGAGAAATATTGATGTGGGACAAGGTCAAGACATTAGTAGTTGGTTCACTACTGTATAAACTGAAACATTTGCATTGCAAGGGAGATATTTCAGAGCTGTTGAGAGTCTGTCAAAAAGTGTCTTTTTAATCTGCTCCTTGATCATCTTCTGGACCACATTCTTTTCTACTGTCTCTATGAAAACACCTGGCAGTAGTTCCTGTAAAGGAGACAAGCAGCTGCTCCTATTTGTGAGGAACTCCTTGCTCTGGGAAAGACAGTGGAACAGAATGGAGTACACGAGAAAGAAATATTACCTACCTTCTGGAACTCCCTCCAATCTGGGCTAAAGGTCTGTGGCTCACATCTTTCCAGGAGACCACTTTGTTTTTGAGGCCATTGACTTACTAGTAACAGCAATGTTGACTCTCATTATTCATTTTCATACTGTTTATACAGTAACAGATTACTTAATATTCTGGTTAAGTGTGTGTTTAAGGAATTACCCAACACAGGGACGCCAAACAATAGACTTTTTTTTTATAAGAATAGAATATTTTCTAGGAAGGAACAAATAGTCATCACGAAAAAAAATAAAACTTTGTTAAATTCCTTAGGTTATTTCAGAACTATTATTTGGAAATAATAATCACGTAAAGAAATGGGTACAATAACCTTAGGTTCCACAAAGATCTCAATCTAAGCCCTGATCCCTGGTCCTCCCTCTCCTACAAAAAAGTCTCAAGCAGTAGCCCTGTGCAACATGAAAGCAACCCAGGGTATGGATTTGGACATTTGTGTCTCTTCCAAATTCATTAGTTGAAACCTAACCCCTAAATTAATGGTATTTGGAGATAGGGATTTGGGGAGGTGTTTAGGCGGTAAAGACAGAACTCTCATAAATGGGATTAGTGTCCTTATAAAAGAGATCCCAGACAAATCCTTCAACCCTTCTGCCATGTGAAGTGATGGCGAAAAGAAAATAGTCTATGAACTAGGAAGAAAGCCCTCGTCAGACGCTGAGTCTGCAGGCACCTCGATCTTGACTTTCCCAGGCTTCAAAACTGTGAGAAAGAAATGTTTATTGTTTATAAGACACTCAGTTTTGTGTTGTTGTAGACTGCGCAGACTATTACAGATGTCTTAGCAGTACTTAGTCATTATGTCATGGTTTGACTTTACTCCACAGTTTTTGAAGTACTATTCAAATTTACTTGTGCAATTAGGTGAAATTTGCCCTAGAAGCTGGTATATTATCTCATTCATCACTAAACTAAAGAGCTTAAGTTCCCTTTCCTGTCTCCCACATAAATACCTTAGGTCTTTCAAATGATTTCTTAGAAATTTGATTTTTCTGAATATCCATTCCCCGTATTGTTTGCAATAATTATAACTGACTTTTTAAAAAATATATAGTTGTTCTTTCAGCTCCATCATTTACTAGGTGCCATTAGATGAGTTACTTAATCTCATTATGACTCAGTTTTGTCATCAGACAAATGAGACAATACTCACTACACAGGACTGTTTACAGAATTAAATGAGATAATGCACTGAGTTTAGCATCTGACACATAATGAAGGCTTGCTCAGTATTAGCCATTACTATTTCTATTCTTCAATTTATTGTTGCATTGTCATAGATAGAGCTTAATTAGCCTCTCTGCCAGATAGAAAAGTCCAAAAGGCATGAATCACAGAGGTACTACTTCTAAAAATAATAAGGCCCCTGTACCAGAAAGAAGTAGAAATTAGGAGACATTTGGAGAACAAGAAGGGCACTTACCACACTGAGGACCTGCTCCACCCTTTAGAGGCAGCAAGAGTAAGACCCAAAGGAAAAGGCAGGTGACAATAAGGGCATCAAGGGAATGTGGCAGGGTAAGGACAGTTGAGAGTAAGAGAAAGGTGGCAAACACAGAAATTGAATGTTTCTGGTGACTTTGTGGGAATAAGCTTTGAATTTCACTAAGATGGGAGAATCTGAAGAAAATGTCCTAGAAGTAAGCAGAGATGTTGAGCATTATGGATCAGAATATATCTGGGTTTAGAATAAGAATAAATGTAACAAAAGAAACTGAAGTGACCTGAACACAAGCTCACATTAGAATGAAAATTTCCACAAATCAGTGAGAAAGTTGGTAAATGTAGGATTAAAAAAAATGAAGGGATTGAAGTTGATGTGTTATAGATATGTAAGAAGGTACGTAGGTAATATTTTAGAAGAGTAACATACCTATCATAAACTTCACAAATCTAGAGAATAAGCATTGCTACCTAAAGTTAATAACACTTAAGAAATTCAAAAAATAATTATCACTTTATAATGCAAAGGAAAACACAGGAGCAAGCAGCTACTTTCCCCCAGCTTAATAAGAAAATACAAACACAAATAAAAGCACATTTGCTGTTACTCTTCATTAGGGATGTCAGTTCTGGGTTCTGCCACTTAACTAGAACAAAACAAAAATTAAAAAAATAATTCTCTTTACTGCCACTGGGTGAATTATGAACCAAAGAAAATTAACAAAGGCAAGCAAAAGGAAGGAAAGCAGCCAACAATTTAAGGCTTGCTTACCTGTTGCCTTAGGGTGGCGAGTAATGTCATGATGTCAATCAAGGAAGAGTTTTTTATTCTATTTTATGACTGCTGTCCATAAAATGATTAGATTTTTCCTCAATGCTTTCTTTCCAGTGAATACCTGAAAGTCAACATGCCATGTAGTTGTCAGTAGAGTCTTTAGTGTAAATTCTGTCTGCCATTCCTCATCCCAGAAAGAAACAAAACAAAACAAAACAAAAGACAGGATCCTTTTATCCTCCAGTGGTACTATGTAATCAACTTCTCGGAAACAGGAGTTTTCCTTCATTTTCATCTTTCCTTACTTTACTCTTTCCTACCCTAAGGCCACACTGGCAATTTCTAGTGGACCCCCAACTCTCCACTCCTTCAATAAGGGATGAGACATCACGTTTCTCACAGTATTCTTGGCTAATAACTCTTGAAGTTCAACCAAAAGAAGACAGAGGAAAAATGTACTTGCTGTAACTCACTGGAGTAAATGTAATATTCTAGGACTTAAGACATATTGACGGGCAGGCCTGGTATTAGTGAATCCCTTTAGAGATGGTTTTCAGGAGATTGCTGGCTGAGAAAAGTATAGTCTAATTCTCAAATACAAAGTGTATGACCCGGGTGAACACAGATTTGTTTAAAATGAAGTGGAGTTTTTTAAAGCTTATGATAATAAACTTTGGTTCAATTTAAGAGGAATTAGGTTCCACTCTACGAAACTTATAGCTTGCCTACTACATGTCATATATTATTCTAGATGCTAGAGACATAAATAATTTTTAAGTTTTTTTCTCACCCTTAAAAAAATTATGGACTGAAAGAAGACAAACACAAATGTACACAAATGGATAATTTTCATTCAACCTGATAAATGCCATGATAGGAACATGCACAAGGCATCATGGATACACTGAAGTGGGGTAAGGGTCAGGGAAGATGCATCCAGTAGGTCATGCATGAGCTGAGTTTTGAAGAAAGAGAGAATTTAGCCAGTAAGAAATGGAATGGAGGGTAAGAAAAACATTTCCATGTGGAAATATCATGAGCAAAGGCAGGGAGGCATGAAACAGCTTGATGTGAACAGCCAGGAACTACAAGCAGTTTGCTGTTGCTAGAGCGTAAAATGTGGAGAGAGGAGGCCTGGGCAGTGGTTAGGGTAGGAATGGTTTGTGTTTTGTCTTGCAATATGAGAGATAATTAAAGGGTTTTAGGGAAGGGAGTGACATTAAGTCATAGTGCTCTTGGCCACGAGTTCCATGTTAATGAGTCAACAATATAACACACACAGAAAAAGGAGAAAATTCACCTATCTGTATGAGGCAAAACTACTCCAGAAAGTACTTAAGTAACTTGTATCATGCATGACCAAACTACGGAAAAGTGGCTGAATTTGTTGACTCATGACGTGACAACCAATAAAAAAAGAAATTAGTGGACAACCTTGTTATGAGGCTGAAAGTTAATGAAATGAATGACCACATTACCCAGAGTCAGGAAAATGTTAAACCCTTCGTTTTTTCAGTGGAGATAGAAAGTATCTTTAATTGCTTCAATGTCAATTTTCTTACTGCATCTATCTGCTTTCGCCATTTCTGGAGAGCAAATGTGAGGAAATAAGTTGACAGCAGGTCTAAGAATCTTTAAATCCAAAGCTAAATTTGCAGTCAAGAATTAAGCATGAAGGACTAGAGTGAAATGGCACAGAATTAACAAAATTAAGAATTGAACTGGACTTTGGCTTGTGAATGAGAACACAGGAACTGATGGTCTCCAGGCTCTACCAGACAGAAAACTCATTATCATGCTCGCTACCAGTTCAGACTCCTTGTATCCTCTTGAGTAAAAACACCCTGACCTGAGCACATGGGTGCAGTCACTCTGAACCAACAGGGTTAACACCCAGACCTGGCCAGACAGTGATATCAGAAGCAGGACTAAGGTACTGAGGTCTTTCCTTAGGTCAGGGAGTCAGAACTAAGGTTACTGCATTTTTTCCCAGTTTGTTCTGATATAAAAACCAAAGTCCACATTCAGAGATTAGGAGGCTGGTCAGGAAACCACGGTCAGAGGTCCAGAGTCAAGCTACTGTTTGAGGACAGGAGTCTGGAGGATGGGTTTAAATGGAGCAGGTCTGAGGTCTTCATCTGTCACTCCATCTCAGAGAACTCTATCCTCCCAATGTTTATTCGGATGCAGATGGCTCCCAAATCCATACCCTGGCTTGCTTTCATGTAGCACAATTTCCTGAAGGCTCACAGGGTTACTGCTTGGAACTTCCTTGTAGGAGAGGGAAGCCCAGAGAATCTCCACTCCTTTACCAGTACAGATTTTTGTAGGATCCGTGTCTTTGTTTTGCCCATTGCTGTACGATGCCAACCTGTTCACCACGGTTTAAGAATCACTGACATGACATTCAGAGCTCAGGATGGTGACAGGACAAGCCTGCTGCAATGGGGGCTCTGAAGTGCTCTGTGGTTTAAGGCGGTGGAAAGATGCATTGGTCCTGGAGTTTTGAGCAGAGAGAAGACTTCACAGTCTCTTACAACAAATGTCAACACGGTATGCCACACACTTCCTTAGAGACGTACATATATCGTCCTACTTGACTGTTATGATAACCCTGAGGGGTGAGCATTTTTATCCTCATTATGCAGATAAGAAAATGGAGGCATAGTTGGCACTTAATCAATACTTTGATTGACTTTCTTATTCTTTTTGATCACAGTAATGCAGTTATCAACAAGAGAGCTAAGGAAAGAGAGTGAGGAAAGAGATACCGCTAAATAATAAGGTCATAAAACCATAAA
>NW_011889191.1:1578515-1649472 GCF_000151845.1 Pteropus vampyrus
TTATCATGCTCGCTACCAGTTCAGACTCCTTGTATCCTCTTGAGTAAAAACACCCTGACCTGAGCACATGGGTGCAGTCACTCTGAACCAACAGGGTTAACACCCAGACCTGGCCAGACAGTGATATCAGAAGCAGGACTAAGGTACTGAGGTCTTTCCTTAGGTCAGGGAGTCAGAACTAAGGTTACTGCATTTTTTCCCAGTTTGTTCTGATATAAAAACCAAAGTCCACATTCAGAGATTAGGAGGCTGGTCAGGAAACCACGGTCAGAGGTCCAGAGTCAAGCTACTGTTTGAGGACAGGAGTCTGGAGGATGGGTTTAAATGGAGCAGGTCTGAGGTCTTCATCTGTCACTCCATCTCAGAGAACTCTATCCTCCCAATGTTTATTCGGATGCAGATGGCTCCCAAATCCATACCCTGGCTTGCTTTCATGTAGCACAATTTCCTGAAGGCTCACAGGGTTACTGCTTGGAACTTCCTTGTAGGAGAGGGAAGCCCAGAGAATCTCCACTCCTTTACCAGTACAGATTTTTGTAGGATCCGTGTCTTTGTTTTGCCCATTGCTGTACGATGCCAACCTGTTCACCACGGTTTAAGAATCACTGACATGACATTCAGAGCTCAGGATGGTGACAGGACAAGCCTGCTGCAATGGGGGCTCTGAAGTGCTCTGTGGTTTAAGGCGGTGGAAAGATGCATTGGTCCTGGAGTTTTGAGCAGAGAGAAGACTTCACAGTCTCTTACAACAAATGTCAACACGGTATGCCACATACTTCCTTAGAGACGTACATATATCGTCCTACTTGACTGTTATGATAACCCTGAGGGGTGAGCATTTTTATCCTCATTATGCAGATAAGAAAATGGAGGCATAGTTGGCACTTAATCAATACTTTGATTGACTTTCTTATTCTTTTTGATCACAGTAATGCAGTTATCAACAAGAGAGCTAAGGAAAGAGAGTGAGGAAAGAGATACCGCTAAATAATAAGGTCATAAAACCATAAACCCAAAAGTTTAAAGGAGTCAGGAATCATCTAGTAGATTAGGTAAATATGATGTTTCAGCAATGTGGAGATAACTCCAAAACAGTCTGCTTCAGGTTCAAAGCTAAGAATTATAATAGGTAGGACTCAGGCTTTCTGACTCGGTATAGGATCATTTTATAATAAAGGCAAATATTTAAATTTGATATAAATAAATCCTATCAAGGGCATATCTTGTAGAGTGAATTCTGTGTGGTACCTCAACCATTCTACCCTAAAATATTTTAAATTCATTGTTTATTTATTCCTTCTTTAACTCCCTTTGCTCTAAAAGAGTATGTTAATCAATTGGGCATATGATGAATTACTCATTTTCCTTACACTGTTTATTCATTCAGTCAACATGTAGTTATTGTAGCCCTTCTGTGGATCATGCAGTTAGTTACTTAGCTACAGAGACAATAAGTCTGGATAAAATTTAGTGAAAGATTAAGCCCTGGAGCTGCTTTAGGTATAGAAGCAGAACCGCAATATTTTAATCGTCCATAAAACTCTCCTTCATCTAAGAAGATGGAAAAATGGATGATAAATAGTGAAAAAGAAGTGTCAGGATATTTGGAATCAAACAAAGCTGGATTCTGACGCAGCTTCTCAATGGCCATGTCAACATGGGAAAATCAATTTTGAGATTCAGTTGAATACTATCAAAATATAATTTCAAAAATTTAAATAGCATAACTCTCCTACAAAAGCAATATGTGTTAAAAATTTATTTTATTAATGAGGGAAACAGCAGGATGGTGAAACTGCTTAAAGGAGAATTTGAGAAACAGAATTATAAAGCTTGTCAGGCAAAGCATGCTGAAATAAATTTTCTAAATTAGAGATGTGTATAGAGCATGAAGAAACAGGGACTTTTTGGACTTTATAAAATGGATCCCATGGGAGCCATGACAGTAATATCAACTTGCACATAATGAGAACACTCTTACAGTGGGACTGGAATGCCCAAAACCACAGAAACATCAGCCTCACCTGCAGGAGCTGATAAGCATGAGGATCCCACCCTGTAAAATCCATATAAGCTGAACACCTTAGACAAACAATGCCCAAGCCTAACTGGATAACATCATAGATTGGTGCACTGATAGCCAGAAATTCTGTCCTGACCCATTGTAGCTGCTGGCTTGGGACTGATGCACAGCTCTCCATGCCACCAGTCAAGAGAGCTCACTTTGGAGACATGAAGGATTTTCATCCTTTCTCTCCGTCGCTTAAGACTCTGTATCCCTCCCTCTCTGTGTGTTGTGTGTTAATTTGCGTGGTTTATCTGAATTAAATATCTTACAGGGAAACAAGACCTTAACATTTGGATTTATTTATCTTTTCTATTAACAAATAATTTGTGTTTCTACTGCATAGTAATCTACAAGTTAGAACATGTATTTACACAGAATTTGTTTCCTAATTAATAGTTCATCGTAAAACTATCAAAGAAATAGTCCTTAGAGAATTAAATAATCCTTGGTTCATCTTATTGGAAATGCTTCAGATGGCTTTGAAAGTAGATGTAGTCATTCTTAGCCTTATTTTCGAAGGGGATCATGATAGGCTGTTACCACTAGGGTGATCTAAAATTCGTCGTTGACCCAGCTGGTAGCACTGAAGGGACCTTGGTTCTTTTCACTGACACAGCAAATTTCACTGATTACACATCAGTGAGATTTAGAAACAGTAAGAGTTATTAAAGTACGTTTTGAGGGAGAGATGGGCTACGCCAAAGAGGGCTGTAGCCACGCAGAAGTATAAAGCGGTATTTATTAAAGTAAGCTTCAAGAGGGAAACAAGTTATGCTGAAAAGGGCTATAACTGCACAGAAGCGAAAGGTATAAATAAAGTATGCTCCAAGGGAGGGTCAGGTTACAGAGAAGAGGGTTGCCACATCATGGAAGTAGGGAGGTCTGCATTATATTCGGGCCATTATAGGAGGTTACGGGGATGGTGCTAGATAATTGACATGTGAAGTCATTTTGATTGACATTTGGCTATTATATAACCCTTTGCCTACTGTGCACACAGTTACACAGAATTCGGTCTGTTATAATTAGATTCATGAACTTCAGGACATAGGCATGATATTATAATGATGGTATAACAAGGCTAGGTCACAGAGAGGTTAGTGTAGGACTGATTACACATGAGTTTTTGGCAGGATTAAATCAGCTACAATATTATTGCTTTTCACTCCTTTGAACCTCAGGATATTGGGGTAATTTATAACCATAAAATGAATGTTCCAGGGAGGTCCTAAGGGAGGTCTTTTGGAGGAGCCTTTATCCTCCAGTCTCTCATGTCTACCTAACTACCTAACAATGCCACCCCCAAACACATTATTTTGGCATAAGCATCATTTTGAGCTGAAGGCAATTAAGAAATAGCAGGTACAGAAAGAACTCTCTGCTTTCCCCACATCTGCCTAAAAATGAGGCATACACTTCTCATGAGAAAGGTGCCCTCCCTGTACCAGGAATGGAAGAGTGACTTATAATTGGAGATGGGAATTTGGCACCAAAGGGAGTCTGCATAAACAGATCTTATTAAAATAATCTCTATATTCTATTAGTTCTCCCGACACAGAGTTTTCATCCCTAGAAGCCCCATTTTTTTTCTTTTGTCTAGTCATTTATCCACAATTTATTGCCCTTTGTTAAAATGGTATATAAGCTCTGACTCTAACCACCTCTTTGAGTTTTCATATTTGTTCTGTGATGCTCCCATGCACATAAAGATATTAATATCAATAAAAAATGTATTCCTTTTTTCCTGTTCATTTATCTTTGTCAGTTTAATTCTCAGGTCTCTAAGCACTGAACCTAAGAGGGTAGAAAATAAGGTTTTTGCTCCTCTACAGTTCCAAGTTTTGGATAATTTTTCTTATATTCCTCTAGAAATTGAGGTTCTATTAAAATTCCGGAAATATTGTGCCTAGTGCATAGAAGATGCTCAACAAGTGATAGCTAAGTATCTGACACCTGGCTTTCTCCATCCTCCCCCATCTAATTCCTTTGTACTATTACAAATCTCAAAAGGAAGGTATTATGCAAACAGGAGCAATGGTAACAAGTCTGGATAATCCACAAAATGGATTGTAGGCACAGACCTCTGCTTTTCAGTGGTTGACAAGAAGCAGCATGGAGCACCAGCATGACTCCATGAACAGTAAGAGATTACTGTTGCCATGCGATTTGAAACAAGTTGTTCCTAATAGACAATAGTGTAGAAAACTAACCAAGCAGTATTGATTTAGCAAATGCCTGTTAATGTTGTTCTGTTTGTTGGTCATATTCCTGCACTTCCAATTACTCCCTAGGTTCTGCAAAAGCAACTCTGTTGGAGAGCTCCGTAAGTACTCAACACTATCTCCAATTGGTTTTAGTATATAAATGTTGCACAATTTAAATATTTCTTCTGCACAGATTCTTTTTCCTCTTTATTACAAATAATTACTTAGCTCACAAAATTATCTGAACAGTAAGGCTCAAATATGTGAGCATTGTTTGCTGGTTGAAGAGATAAGCAGTTAAACATCTAGAGGTGAAGTGGAGGACAATTAACATCCCAGCCCACTCAATTATCATACAGAGTTATTACAATCTGCTACTATGAATAAATGAGCATTTTCGCTTTCAGAGGGTAATGCAATAGTCTTGAAAATAATCTTTTTATGAGACTGTGACTTTATCAGTTATAGTTTAGAGTCAGGATAAACACTGACTATGTATCACATTATAATGACTGCTGGAGGGTGCTTGCATTTGAGTTTTCAATGTTATTAATTTTGCAGTTCTACTCTTCTTATCCAATATGCTTTGTGAAATCAGTCTTGGCAAAGAGACTCCAACTCACTTTTAATACTATCTTCCTTAATGAATTTTAGCAGCAAAGAAATTAAGTTGTAAAAACTGCCCAAAAGGAAATATTTTCAAAAGAACTTGTGGCACGATGTTTTTCAATGTAAATGGATGCCTAGGACAGCATGGTCTTTCTGACACTTAACTCTGCTGAAAACACTTAAGAACATCTTAGGCACAGCTTCAAAGCTAAAGAAAAACAAGAGAGAACACTGTGGCAGTGTGTGTACTCTGTCTTATGCAATGTAGAGAAGCATTTTGTTTGCAATGTTTAAGGAAATCTTCTTCCTGGGACATTTTGACCCAGTTCTTTGAATCTTGATCAACAGAGTTACTGATTTCCTCTACAGCTTCCAAGATTTAGAAGATTTTTTTTCTTCATTTGAGCAGCAGACAAAAGCAAAACTAAATACATGATAGCTTTAGAGAAGACTAACTACAAAAGAAAGCCTTAGAGGGCCCCAAATAGTGGACCATATGTGAAATCAAATGGGCCAGCCATTGCATCAGCTGTGAACATATTGCACCAACTGGGAATGAAAATAAAACATTTAACTACCAACTGTTATAATCTGTAAATAGTCAAACTAATTCCTGTGGGCTCTAAAAATACATGCAAAAGGTACTCACTCATCAGGACCCCATTGTCCTATTCACAGGTAAAGTGGTTTATTTGTTTCTTGAAAACCACTTAGAGCTAAAAAGACTGAATACAAAAAAAAAAAAAAAATCCACCTGGTTTAAAAGACTCCAAGGATTTAGGAAACTGTATCCAAATATTACAAATAGAGAATAATGAAAGGGTAGTGAATTTTGATGCAACTTTTCAACACACAAATATCCCAAGTCTAAAATTCCCTACAGTCAAAAACTGGCAATGAACCCTAGGAAATGTATAAAATGTACCAAAGCATCGGAGGCTTTAGTTTGGAACTGGGAGGTGTTCACCTACCTTCGAGTTCCCTCCTCTTTAATAATATACGTTAGAAACAGATGGACAGAGTGTTCCTAGGTGGACTAGACTCTCTCTAGTATCAATAGCAAAGAACAACTAGACTTAGAATATTTAACAGCAGGAAAAAAAAAAAAACAACTAAGCCTTACAAAAAAACTTAGATATTATTGTTAAAAGTTGATATGTGTGGAGCCATTTAGAAATAGAGCTTGAGCGGCCATTCCAGAGGAACTGCCTTGCACGTCTTATATTTTGAACTTCTGGACTGTTTGAACTGGGCAAAATAATCCTGGGACTTGGCCAAATCAACACTTGTCCTAAAAAAAAAAACTGTTTGTAAAGCTAATAACATAGCACACCTCCTGACCACAAGGACTGATAATTTTGGACATTCTTTAGAATCAGTAATAGCCATGTATAGCTATTTATCAGCTTGTTATCACCAATAGAAATTCCTTTCTTCTACTCATATAATTGTTTTCATTCCTTTTTCATAAAAATCCTTGCCTTCACCCCATACTTGGGACAACATTTTAGTTTCTGCCTGGATCTATGCCCCTCTCCACCAGATTGCATTTTTTTAATCTCAAATTAATTTTTTTGCCTTTCACTTTGACTTTTTATTTTTATGTTAACACTATATAAGCAATCAATAATATTGCTTTAACGCATGTGTTTAATCCTAATCAAACATTTGAAAAGAACACATATATGCACTTGTTTTTAGAGCAAACACTATATTTAGATCAAAATAGCATGTATGTGGTAGAAATTAGTACTAATTACACTAATATTTATCTTTTAATAGTAAAGTTGCTCAGGAGGCAAGAAAAATCCTTTGTACTAATCAAATATCAACTACTTATTCAGTGCAGAACACAAAACAGGAAAACATGGTTCTGCCACTTTTTTGAGCAATTCCTTAAATAGCTCAGAATCTCATTTTCCTCATTGGTAAATAAAGATGATAACATGCACTCAGCAAGCTCAGAGAGTTTCTGCAGGAAAGACAATAGATACCATTTCAACTCTAAAGCATAATCCAACATGTATTTATTACGCCTGGCATCACCCTGGCAACATGGACGTAGCTCTCAGACTGATGGAAGAAATGATACATCATTTATCATTGTAACACACCATGGTAAATGAATGCATATACTCATATATAAATGAAGACATTTATTAACAGATATATTCATAACGTTCAATAGGAGCAGAGCCTCCAGTGATGGAGTATTAAAGGAAACCTTGGAGAGAGTGACACTTGAGTTGGGTCTTAAAGAAACTATAAAGCATTATATACACATTAAGAATGCCCTACTAAATCAAATTTTATGATTGCTGAGGAAAAATGATATATAAATAATAATATAAATATAATATAAACATAGAAATAATTTAATAATGTAAATAACATAAAATACAAATTGGTTTATACATTGCAATAATGTTAATTAAATATATACTCCATTTAAAATGCAGACATTGTCACAAGGAAAGAAATATAAAATCCAACTAAATACTAAAGGAGATACAATTAAAATATAAAGACACAAGTAGAAAGGAAAACTTTAAGATAGATACACCATGTAAATAGTAATCATAAAATAGCTGGAATGGCTATATTAACATCAGATAAAATAGACTTAAAGATGAAGAATATCATCATAGATAATGATCATTTCAAAATGATAAAAGGGTGAATTTATCATGAAGGCATACAACCAAAAATCAAAACATATGAATCAAAAATTGATAGTCTAAAGAGAAAATAGACAACGCTAATGTCATAACTAGATATTTTAACATTTATTTCTTGGCAACTAATCGAGCAACCACGCAAAAATGTAATAAAGGCATAAGTGATCTGAAAAATACTATCAACCACCCTGATTTAATTGATATTTATGGAACACCATACCCTATTTTCAGTTACACATGGTGTGTATATTCATGTAATGTTGATCACAGTGACTTACTGAAAAAGACATGTGTTGGATAAACTTCATTCAGACATGTGTCATAGGCTATTGGCAGAATTCGATGTTAATGAATCTGCAATATATATTAAATAAGATATCTTTTAACAGAAACAAACATAAAATTAGTTTATGTATAGATTGGCTGATGAAAATATAGGAACCTAACACTTTATTCCCTTAAGAGTCATGGTTCATAGTGGTAATATAAAATAGTACAAAAAGATCTGGCAGTCTGTTATAAAACTCAACATACCAGTAATTCCGCTTGTCGGTATTTACCCAAGAAATACAAACATTTGCATAGCAGCTTTATTCACAATGGGCAAAAACTGGAAATAGGACAGGTGTCTATCGACAGCAGAATGGATAAAGAAACAATGATATAATTAAAGAATGGAATAATACTCAGTAACGTGAAAGAAAAGTTACTGAACTCACAACTCATAACATGAATCTCAAAAATACGGTAATTGAAAGAAAACTTACACAAAAAATGCAAACCATATTATTTCATTTACATGAAATTCAAACCCAAGTGAAATTAGTATATAGTGGGGAAAAAAAAAACAAAAGTACTTCTCAGTGCTTTCAGGAAACAGTTTATAAACAACAAAAGAAAATCAGTGTTCCTATCTTTTAGTCACATCTAATATTCTAATCTCATATGCTATTATTAAAAAGAACAATTCTACTTTTTCTATAGAGTTGGATGCAACTAAATTCTGAATATTACCAAAAGCAAATTCAATTTCAAAAGATAAAGTTGTCCTGACACTGAGAATTTTTTTAAATCCTAAGTTTTTTAGGCAATCTCCAACAGAAGGTCATGAAATAGTCAATGCAGTATAATTCAAATAAGTGTATAACCCCACCTTAAAGAGCATGACAGAAACCCCCTCCTTCTTCTTCCCTCTAATCTCTATTTCACTCTCTTTCTGCCATTAATCAATAAATATTTCAGCATTAGTTTAGGTGCTGAAGAGAAAAATTCGATATTATTCCAGGCATTGAAAACACAGTTAAGTGGAAGAATCAAGTATTTGGAAAATATAAGTTATAATTCAACACAGCCTGGACAGAATATTGTTGTTTACATATGTAAATTTTAATGTCATTTTAAACCTATCACATTATTTTGTATTCATATTTAGTAAATACATGTCAACCTCTCACCTTTAATATCTTTAACTTTCTTTATATTTTTGTCCTAATTATTTATCATTTCTCAAGTATTCTATCCACCAGCAACCATTTTGTGGATAGTTAAGACTTAACACTCTCCTTTTTTTCCTAAATTAATGAATATTTCTTTCCTCTTCCTCATAATTGTCACTGTGATCACTCAACTCCATACCTCAGGTTAATATTTTTTTGACTTCTCTCTCTTTTATGTCTCACATTTGTTTAATGAACAAGTATAAATAATTATTCTCTTCACCATGTGATTAACAATTTCCATTATAAATATAATACCAATTGATACTCATAGAGATTATATAATAAATCAACAAGAATAATTAAATCTCCATACATTTGGAAATTTGTAAATATTCCATTAAACAATTAATGTGTTAATGAAAAGATTTTTTAAAAAGAAAATTATAAAAGCAAGCTAAGTTTAGAGAAAGATTGATGACAGTCAGAACTGTACCAATGGTAGAAATCAGTTGAGTGAGAAAGGGCAGCTTAGGCTACACCTGTAAAAAAAAAAAAAAAAAAAAGTAAAGAAAGAAAAGGAATGGAAGTATATGCCTAAATATTAATAATGGTTAATTCTGGGTGAAGGCATAGATTCTTGCTATTGTAGTCTTTGGAAGTTTTGTATTTTTCAAATTTCAAAAAGAGAGAATGAGAAAGAAAGAAATAGAGAGAAGAGGGAAAAGAGGGAGAGAAAAGGAAGGAAAGAAAGGAGGAAGGAAGGGAGGGAGACAGAAAGGAAGAAAGAAGTAGGTAGTAGTTAGGGAAAGAATTAAAAACATGTATCAAGATTCATATGGAGAGGAGTTACTAAATAAGTATACTCAAAAGGATTGGATAATTGGATAGGAGTGTAAAGAAAGCAAAGAGATTTTTAACTTGGTTACTGGTCCATGTGTTGTTGCCATTAATTCAGCATCTCAGGAAGACAGAAAGAGTAACCATTTATGAAGAAGATGTAGGAGAGCAGCCAGGTTAGTGTTAAACATGTTGTATTAGAAGTACCTATGGGATGGCTAGGTGAAGCTGTCCAGGAAGACTTTGGAACTTACAGTCTGAAGTTAATGAACAAGCATTATGTTGATGTTATGAATGTGAGAATAATCAGAAGTGATAGTAGTTGAATCCTTAACTCGGGATGAGTTTTTCAGGAAGCCCATTTAGATAAATGGTACCTATGGAGAAATATGAAAGCAACTACAATCATGTGAAAACAAAATTACATAGTGTGGTCCAGTATGGCTCTGGATCTGTAGTGTTTGGAGTTAAATCTCAGCTTGTTATTAGCTTCTGACCTCAGACACAAGAAACCTATATTTGCTTCAGTAGTCTTGTATATAAATGGAAATAATAATAGTGCTTAATATAAAACATTCTTAAGAATCAATGAGTTAACACATGCATATCACTTAGAAATTTGTTTGATATACAGTAAGCACTTAACACATGTTAATCATTAAATTTACCCCTTTGAGTATCTGAAGGAAGCCATTTATTTCTCCCATGAGAATACTACATACAAAATTCAAGAACAATTCAAGAAATTGATAGATCTCCTAGGGTCCACCCACAGAATCCAAGTTAAATGCTCTTGTTGTATAAGAAGAAAACAGGACCAAGAAAGGAATCCCAATATTAATGAGTAGGCAGAAAATTTAGATGATCCTCCTAGGTTATAATTTCTATCCATTTCAAATGTATCTCTCTTATAGAGTTCACCACCACCTAATGTGGCAAGTTAACTCTGCAGCCTAGTTTCAAGGGCCTTACCACTTCGTCTAAGTTCCTTTGTATCCCCACAGCAGTAATCATATTCATCTTTCCTATCTCTCCTCTTCTAGGAAGTTAGACAACTTGCCAAATCCCTCACATTTGATTTTGAGAGTTTCCACGACCCGCATTTTTTCCTCCAGAGTCCAACTTTTTCTGATCTTTTAAGTCTAAAGCATTCTTCAGACTTCAACTGTTGCAAGAAATATTTCCAAATTAACCCCACCCTCTTAGTCATCATGAATTTATACTGTCCAAATTGATGGATCCTGTCACATCTGTCACCATTTTCTTTCATGATCTGTATTAATACCTAGTGAAGAGTAATTGTCTATTTAAATCTACTTACATAGAAACACTTAACATGTGTCTACTTAAATATATTTTAAAATAAATTTAACAAACAAAGGGGCCAAAGAGGGAAAGAAGCACCTCGAGAAAATAATATCCTGAGTCTCTCCTAATATGAGTAGTTAAAAATAAGTCAATATGGAAGTTTTTTTTCAAATTGTCTCAGCATAAGTCCCTTTTTTCTTTATTCTATGTCCTGCAGTCACGATATTACATTATCAAAGACTTCATTTATTTCAGGTTTTAAAAAGCCAACTGACCTAGATACCAAGTCTTTCTAAAAGAGCTATATTGGAACTCCCTGACACAAAAGACACTTCTATTTTACATTTCATATGAAAAGCAAATTATCATAGTGAATAGACCTCAAAGAATGCATAATGAATACAATGGTCAAAGTCCATGTACATAACATGTGCATTTTTTTGTGTGTCTACCATGTCACTTTTGAAACAAGCCTTTCTTTAAAACGGTTACTTTAGAAAATCCCAATGTATTGAATAAAAATACCTTGCACGTAGCATTTTGGAATTTATCCTCTATATTCTATCTCTGGTCATGGTAGAGCAAATCCTATATTCACAGAAATAGAGAAAATTATCTGAACTAATAGAGGGGAGCAGAGGTGGAGATATTCCTAAAAGATGAACCTCTTTTTCTGTCTTTAGAAAATGTATACTTACATGCAACTGCACTTTTACTATAGGTGCGGAAGAATTGCCTATGGTGTTTACAGTCAGCTGGGATGCCTGGAGTGTTAATGTTCACAGAACACTTTTAATTAAGCGGAGTAGGTATTTATGTCAACAGGAAATAAGAAAGAAGACTTGCCAAGGAAAGTTGAGAGCTTTCACATGTTTCCCATTGCAGACTTGATTTCTCACCCAAACCAGTAGGATAATTTGTGTACTTTGGGGGATATTTTAGGAAATCACCATGACCAATGAGTACATGTCATCCAAGAAGGCTCAGACATTCAGATTTTTCAGTATTTTCAGCTAGTTTTGAAACCAAGTGGAAGAAAATTAACCTCTCTTTAGACTTTTCTTTGCCTCCTTCCAGATCTGTCCACAAATCTGCTACAGTTACTAAACTGCTTGTTATTAATCCCGGCATTCATCCTGGTGCTTTCTTATTATTCCACTTTTTTCTCTCTGATCTTGGCAGCTTTTTCCTCCTCTTCTTCCTACAAAATATCACATACAATAAGGGAGGCAGAGCTTTTTGTTGAGTTTTTCTGTGCCCTACTTCTGCAGCTGGCACCTCATCTCCCGCTGTACTAAATCGACACTTCTGGAAGTAGCAGCTTCGGAGTGACTGACGAGAGCCATTGGTGCCCAAGTGTCAATTTAGTGCAGCAGGGGATGGAGGAGCAGCTGCAGCAGGAGAGAGACCTTATTTCATACTTAGAAAACATTGTGAAAAAATGCCAGAGGGAGAAGAACCTGTTTGGAAAATAGAAAGGATAAGAGTAAAAAAAGAGAAGGCAAGGGAAGCAGAAAGGATAATGGGCATGGGGAGAGAAAATAAATAAATTGAAAAATAAAAGTTAAAAGAAGAACAAGTGAAAGGAATGGCAAAGAAGAATGAATAAAAGGCACTGTTTTCCTAGGGTTATGTATTTTATTTCTCTAAGTTTAGAAATTTCTTTTACAGAGTAAACATGTCATATACAATATGAAGCTACCATCTGTTTACACCTTCCAAAAGAAAAATAAATAAACAAATAATGAAACCAACAAATTCTGAGCTGTTTACTACCTAACGTTGAGTCATTGATAAGGTTCTGTGTCTCAGCAAGAGTATATATATATATATATATCCCCAACATATATATTATATATATCATATTATATAATACGGCCAAGAAATAGTACTGAGATTTATAACTTGTAGACCAATGTGCATTATCAACACAGAAAAAAGGGGGGAGGGAATTAATTGAGTTGAAAACAAGAGAATGCATTATAAATAAGTTTTACTAAAGCAATATTAATTTTTCCATTTCTTTTTTATTTTAATTTCCCATCATATTCACACACAAGACTATGTCTGGAACAGACACTTCTCATAAACACTACACTCTTGGTAGTGGCTGCTAATGTTTCTAGACATGAAGGCAGATATTTCTAAAAACTCATTAAGAGAGGATTACAAGTTGCTATACACACATACATAAATATATACATATGGGCATATACATGTATTAATTCATGAGTTATTTCTAATTTGAACACTCTGGTTTCTCTACGGCATTACGTAGCCAACCTCTAACTTCTCAAAAAACAAAATAAATATTAGAAAATGCTTTCTGAAGTTTATTCAATCTTCTTAAAGAATTAGTCACATAACAACTCAAGTCAGTCCAAAACTAGTAATTATGACTGTTTGACTGAGTCAACTGTGACAGTACCTAAACTAGCTTGGTTTGCACATACAACTGCAGATGATTCAACGTTTTGTAGTCTCCTGTGAACAGTCTTTCACCTCCTTGATTAAGTTTATTTCTAAGTATTTTATTCTTGTTGGTGCTATTGTAAATGGGACTTTTTAAAATTTCCTTTTCAGATCGTATGTTGTAGAAACATAATTAATTTCTGTAAGTTAATTTTGTATCCTGCAATTTTACCAAATCTGTGTATTAGTTCTAACAGGTTTTTTGTGTTTTCTGCATATCAGATTATGTCATCTGCAAACAGAGATAATTTACTTTTTCTTTTCTGACTTGGATACCTTTTATTTCTTTTTCTTGCCTAATTGCTCTAGCTAAGACTTTTAGTACAATGATGAATATAGTTTTGGAAACTGGATAGCTACATGCAAAAGAATAAAATTGGACCCTTATCTTATGCCATACACAAAAATCAATTCAAAATGGCTTTAAAACTTAAGCATAAGACCAGAAACTGTCAAATTCCCAAAAGAAAGCACAAAATAAAAGCTTCTGGATACTAGTTTTTGCCATGATTTCTTGGGCATAATATCAAAAGCACTGGCAACAAAAACAAAAATAGTCAAGTGGGACCATATCAAGCTAAAAGATTTATGCACAGCAAAACAGGTCCATTAAAAAAAAAAAAAAAAGCCTTAAAAATAGGCAAAGGACCTGAATAGACATTTTTCCAAAGAAGCATACAAATGATCACTAGATACATGAAAAGGTGCTCAATATCACTAATCATCAGGGAAATGCAAATCAAAACCACAGTGAGATATCACCTCATACCTGTTAGGATGACTATTTTATACATATATGAGCAAGAAAGAGAGAGAGACAGCAAGCATTGGTGAGGATGTAGAGAAATTAGAACTCTTAAATACTCTTGGTGATAATGTAAAATGGTATAGTTGCTATGGAAAACAATATGGAGGTTCTCCTAAAAATTGAACTGACATGTGATTTAGGAATTCCACTTCTGGGTATATATCCAAAGAATTGAAATTAGGATCCTGAAGAAATATCTGCATTCTGTGTTCATGCAGCGTTATTCACAAAGCCAAGAAACAGAAACAACTTAAATGTCCATTGACAGGTGAAAGGGTAAAGAAAGTATATATATGTATATATACATATATATACTTATATATATACATATATACATATATGTGTGTATACATATGCAATGGACTATTTTATTCAGCCTTAAAAAATAAGGAAATAGTACCACTTATGACAACATGGATGAACCAGGAGGACATTATGCTAAGTAAAATAAGCCAGTCTCAGAAGGACAAATACTGTATGATTCCACTTATATGAGGTATCTAATATAATCGAACTCATGAAAGTGAGAATAGGGTGGTGGTTGCCAGGGGATGAGGACCAGAAGAAATGGGGAGTTGCTGTTCAGTGGGTATAAAATTTCTGCTGTATAAGATGACTAAGGTCTAGCGATCTACTGTACAACATGGCACCGACAGTTAACAACACCGTATTATGCACTTAAAAATGTGTTAAGAGGACAGATCTTGTGTTAAATATGTTTTAACACACACAAAACCCGGGATATATGGAAACTTTCAAAGATGATAAATATGTTTATTACCTCGATTGAGTGATAGCATCACAGATGTATGCATATATTCAAACTCATCTAACTGTATACATTAAGCATGTGCAGCTTTTTTGTATTATCAATTATACCTCAATAAATCTGTATAAAAACTCGGGCAAAGGCATTGAGTAGACATTTCTCAAAAAAAGATATACGAATGGCCAATAAGCATTTGGAAAATGCTCAACATTACTAGCCATAAGGAATGCAAATCAAAATAACATGAGGGACCATTTTGCACCCACTAGGATAGCTCAAGCCAAAAAGACAGATAACAAAAGTGTTGATGAGGATGTAGAGAAATTTGAATACTCATACACTGCTGGTGAGAATGTAAAATTGTGCAACTGATTTGGAAGACAGATCAGCAGTTCCTCAAACGTGGACACCTGGAGCTACTCTAGAGACTAGCAATTTCATTTCTGGGAAAAATGGAAACATATACCCACACAAAACCTTGTGTACAATTGTTCATAACAGCATTGTTTATAAAAGGCAAAAATTGGAAATATCACAAATATTTACCAGTAGGTGAATAGATGAATAAAATGTGAAATGTCCATACAATGGAATATTCAATCATAAAAAAATGAAGCACCAATATACTGACGAACCTTAAAAGCATTATGCTAAGTGAAAGAAACCAGTAACAAAAAGACTGAATATTTTTTTATTCTCATTATATGAAAAACCAAGAATGGGCATATCTGTGGATGCAGAAAGTAGACTAGTGGTTGCCTAGGGCTTGGGGATGAGGATATGTGGGGCATAGGGAGTGACTGCTGAGGGGTACCAGTTTTCTTTTGGGGATGATAAAAACGTTTTAAACTTAGTAGTGATGATTGTGCAACTCTGAATATACTGAAATCATTGAATTGTGCACTTTAAATGGATAAATTTTATGGTATGGGAATTATATCATATTAAAGATTATTTTTTAAAATTGGAAAAACTATTAATTAGTTAATAAATACTGATGATGGTTTATATTCGTCAAACTTCTACAAATTCCAAAATAGACATTCAATTAATACTTGTAGATGTGAAAGTTGTTTTTTTTTTAATTCAGGAAAAAAAGGCAATAAATACAAATTATAGGTAGATTAAATGTTAATTTTTTATTCAAAAATCATTTAGTGAACACCCATTCACCCACTATATGCCTAACACTGAACATAAAAAAAAAAAAAAAAAGGCGATAAAATGTGGTTCTTGAGTAAGGAAGAAAAGACTTCAACACAATACATTTTAGAAAGTAGTAAATGCCATAGGAGAGGTTAGTGTCACAGGAGTTAAGGATCGGCTGGGCCAGAGAGTTGTCACGGAAAGCTCATAGAAAGAAGTTGATCTTGAGCTGGAACATACTATAAGGCTAGCGTTTAGATGTCTGGAAATGAGGCAAATGAAGATGGAGGCAGACAGAATAAGTTGAGTTCTACTGTTTTGCTTACATTTTGCAACATTGAAGATACATAAATTGGTCTATGAAAGATTTGATGATAAGCCTTCCCATCACATGGGATAAATGTGCATTTTGCAAAGCTGTGGCAAAATTCTCCTATCTCTTGTTCTAATTCTAATAAACTTACTGCAACACTTTTCAGGTAGGTTGTAACTTAGAAAAGAGATGATCCAGATATCAGATGAAAGGAAATCAATAAACAGGTAAAGGGAAGTGAAATCTAAGATACAAAGAGAGAAAATAGAATTTTTGAGAAGATAATATTCAGACTAGATACTATCTCAATACAATATTTCTGCTCAGAAACTCTTTTCAACGAGATAGTCAATTTCTCTGCTGGTCTTATGAAAGGCCAAAATTGGTTTGATAATATTTATTTTAATAATCATTTTCTGAATATTGCTTGGCGGACAATGCTTTATTTCTCAAATATATGAAAGACTTAAATAATGGTCACATTTCGGGCAGAAGAAACCTCTAAGGTTTTTTGGTACAATTCAAAAGATTATTTCTTTTAAAAGTCAAATATCTAAAAGTAATGCCACTTACACTGCCTTCTTTGAAGGTAACTTCAGCATTGCCTCTCAGGCTCTCATTTACCCAGTGGGGCAGAGATGGGACAATAGTCAGTATCTCTGTCTTAGATATTTATTCAAGCTAATTGACTTCCTTCATATCACACAATTTGTCACAGATCCACTTTTAGAATTCAGTCTTCTAACTTCAAGTCCAGTGGGTTTTCTATCAGACACTGCTGACTGTGGTTTGAACATTTATATATAGAAAAACCATAAGAAAAAAATTCTCAGAACATTGCTCTATTTATCCCTGACTCCTGTCATATCTGAGCTCTTGGGCCCCATTTACTCCCCCGCTGCCTTTCCTCCTCTCATCTAGCTTTAAGATTTCCCCTTTGAAACTTAAATTCACTTTACTCTACTCCGGAAATGAAACTTTGCTTCTTCACGCTCTTTCTCTATGTATTTGGGGAACTAATACCTTCCAAAAAGAGATGTGCTGACATCAAAGGCGAGCCGGGCCCCTTTCGTGGACAGCGCACCTCACCGCCACGTCATGAGTTTCTGTCTGTAAGAGAAAGGAGAAACACGCTGCCATCCTAAATTCTCTACATTTTAAAGACAAGCAAACAAAATAACGGAAACCCATTGCCTTGCAAAAAGATAAGGTCATAGATTTATTAAACACTGTAGCATCCACCTGAAATCCCACAATTATAATGTGCATACATACGCTGACTTCAAATAAGAGGTGAATTGCCCAATAAATTCCTGAAAAATTAAAATATCCTTAGTAAAGCATGATCTTAGAATGAGGAACCAGAAAAGCTTATAATTGTTTTATTCTTTCCCTTTACTTATAATGAATATCTTTCATAGTTTATGATATATAAGAATATACAAAGAATATATATATTCTTTGTATATTCTTTTCCTATTTATTTACTTATTTATTTCGGCACAGTATGAAGGTTATTTAATTTCAATAGGTTATTTTGTATGATTTACATTTATTAGCACTATGGCAGATATGTTAGGTCTTCTGCTCTCTTATATGTTCTTTTGTTATTGTTTGGTTTGGTTTTCTATGATTATTTTTGTTTTATTTTTAATTTTTTGGACTTGAGTATATTTTCTTTGTTAAATAAATCAACAGTGTTTCGATTCTGTAATTTTAATAGAATGTCATTTATTATTATAGATTATATAGCCAGCTTTTTACTTCTTCACAGGATAAGTTACTGACTGACCTTAATAAATGCGAGGAAATAAGCATATTCATATTACCTACTTCCTTTCCATGCTTTGGTCTGCTTCGCAACTTCTATTTCTACATCTTCAGATTTTGTATCAATTATCATTGTGATTTGATAAAAATTTGCATTTAAATGATTCACCAGTCCTTTTATCCCATCACTTACCTTTTCCCGATTTTTAAATTTTAATTCATAACTGAGTTGTTTAGAATTACATTTTTAAGTAGAACTTTCAAAAACATTAGCAATGAGCAAAGCAATGCCTTCATGTTACCTTTATATCTAACTGCAATGTGGGCTCTGCTGGGCAATAAGTGTCTTGAGTCAGTGCCCTTCAAAACTCTATAGTCTTATAGCTCCACATTATCTAAGAGTGTGGGCCAGGACTGCAGGCATTTCAGGGTTCGACCAGGAGAGGATTTTTGACAAAGATGCTACAGTAATTCCATGAGAGAAAGAAAGTCTTTTAAACATATGATCATGGATAAACTGGATGTCCACATGGAGAAAATAAACCTTAATTTTTACCTGGAGAATAATGAACAAGAATGCCCACGGAGGAATCATGGTTTAATTTAAAGAGGGATTTCTTGTTCCATTTTTATTTTTAAAAATTCCATTTTATATAAAAATATACATATATTAGACACATACACGTACCTATGCATATACACACACAGACACACTCTTATACTTCTAGATTATGGATTGTAAATTTAGCAACTTTTCTGCTTTACAGGAGGTTTATTTATATTAACAAAATGGAAACAACCTAACTTTCCATCAGCAGGCGATAAGAAAAATAAATTGCAGTATACCTATAAAATGGAATCTTACTATAAAAGGAATGAACTGCTAATACATTGAAAACATGAATGTGCCTCAAAAGCATTGTGCTGAGCAAAATGAGTCAGATACAAAAAAGTACCCAGTATATGATTTCATTTATATAAAATATTAGGAAAATCAAATCTAGTATACAGTGATAGAAAGCAGGTCAATAATTCCTAACTTTGGAGTTGGTGGAGGGCGATTGACTAGGCAGGGGCACAAAGGAATCTTTTGGGATAATGGAAATAATTTCTATCTTGATTGTGGTTAAATGGGCATGTGCAATTGTCGAACTGTGTACTTAAAATATGGATTTAATTGATTATAAATATACTTCAAAAAAGTTGATTTTAAAAATGAAATAAATGTAAATAGACTAAATGTTCTAGTGGAAAATCAAAGATTGGCAGATTAAATCTTAGAAATTCAGTATAGGCCATTTTTAAAAATGACATTTCCAAGACCAAGAGATTCAGAAACATTTAACGAAATAATCAGAATAAGACAGACAAACGTTAACAAAATAAAGGTGCTATAAACAATGAATTAAAGATGTAAATACTGACTTAGATGTCCGTGATAGGGTAAGTGGGAAAAAGGTGTCCCAGTGTATAGTGTCTTGTGGGTGTGTGTATTAGTCAGGGAACAACAAGAAAGAGCACACCGGCAAGGCCTAAGTGATGAGTATGAGATGAAGGACTGTTTACCCAGGAGCGGGCAGGGCTAAGGGACCACAGAAGGCACCTGGGACAGCAACAACAGGAAGCCACTGACATCCCTCTGTGGAAAAGGAAAAACCAAGGAACACAGCTTCAGCCAGCCTGGCAGCAGTGGAAGAAGGGACTGTGGTTGGGAGACTGGGAACAAAGGGGCAAAAACTACTGCCTTCCGAGTCCTCCAATGCTTCTCCCAAGCCAAACCCTAGAAAATCAATCAGCGCAATTGGCACAGATGAGCCTCCCAGGCCATGGAGCTGGTATGAGGAGCACAGAGGACAATTGTAAAATGAAATCATGAGCTCAGTCACTGCTCTGTCAAACACAAACACAAAAAAATAAAAAAAGCAAAACAAAACATCAGAAATATCTCCCACTCATGCTCTTTCTCATCTGTTCATTTATCTTGATATGTTTTTATGAACCCCAGTAAGGGACTAGAAAAACACAAGATTAGTAATATTGACTTAAGAAACGTTAGAATTTAAGAGAGATTGGAGAGGAAAGTATCTTTTATTTATTCATATCATTTTGTACGTTTCAATGGACATATATCACTTTTGTATTTTATGAATATACATTGAAACACAAAGTTGAATTATACAGATTACCAACGTATAAACATGAATGTAAAATTAAATCTCACAAGAAACGTAAATATTGATGGTGGTGATTCTGACTTGCCTTTTTTCCTCTATTAGTTCTCAAAATTTTCTCAAAAATATTTTCATCTTAGTTTTCCTCTTTTCATCAAAATTAAATTGACAATAAAACTGAACAAATATTTTGTAGACTAATAAATGACATCATGTCTGAACTTAAAGTGACAATCCAGGACCTCTGAACCATCTATGTGGGGCTGATGATGCAAGTGTTAAGGGTCATGGTTACATCTTTGAAAGTAGCTAAATTTAAAATTCATAGAAGTATATGAGTATGTGCATGTGTTATGCACATGCATAGGTACGTGTGTGTGTCTAATATATGTGTATCTTTATATAAAATGGAACATATTTTTATAAAAATGGAACAAGAAATCCTTCCTTGATTAAACCCTGAATCTTCTCTCTGGACATCCTTGCCTATTATTCTCCATTATTCCTGACTAACTTCTTCTGTGGCCATCATTATCAATATTCTTCCTTGTCTGTCATTCTTCTTGGTTATAGCTGAAGTGAATGTTGCAGGGTGTGCCCTCTCTGGGGACAGAATAACTCATACAATCTGCTTTCTCTTGGAGCAAGCTTAGGATCTACTAGGTTTAGTATGGGCTTGTGGGATTTTTGTCAATATAGTTTAGTCAAAAGTTTGTAGGCTTCTATTTATTTATCATTCATTCAGTCAGTCAGTCAGTCATTCAAGACACAATGAAAACCCCTGATCCTAACATCCAACCCATAGATCTAAAACATTAAAATTAAGTTTTACCTCTGTGCTCTTTCTCTATGCATCTTCCTGATTTACTCAGAGGGAGTTAGCCACTATCCCAAATTCCGTGTTTATCATTTTCTTGCCTAAACGCACACCCGCATATACAAACTTGAACAATAGTTTTTAAATTAAAATTGTTTTTAATTTTATAAAAGGTCTTTATGATGAATGTAATCTTCTGCGGCTTACTTCTTGTGCTCAGGTACAATGTAACTATATTGTTGGAAGTATCTATAATTATTAATTTTCTATATTTGTAATATTTCATAGTGTAAATTTACCAAGTTTTTCCCTTTTTTCCTATCTATGATAAGTTCCACTTTTCTGCTATAATTAACAATATTGCTATGCACATTTCTGTACACAGTTCCTGGTGTAAGTACGCAAAAGTTTCTCTTGAGTGTGTACCTAGGAATAGAATTGCTGGGTCTCAGTTTATGTTCAGCTTTATAAGGCAAAAGCAAATCTTCCAATTTATACTCCTTTCAACCAAATTTGAGATATTCTTTAAGCCCACATCATCTTTAACAGAATCATAAGACTTCTTAATATTTGCCAAACAACTGAGTGGAAAATGGTACTGAATTTTGGTAACATTTTATTATTTGATAATTAACTATTTGTTTTCTTCTACTAAAATATAATCTTTATAAAGTCTGAAAAAAAAAAAACCTAGTAGGTTTCTGATTGATTTATTTTCTGTCACTTTTATGTGCCAGGAAGCATACCTAAAGTTTATTCTTAGACATAATTCTGAAACCAGATTGATTTATTTTCTTCTGGCCTCCCTGATCCTCTTTTTAATATAATGCCAAATATCTTTAGGCCATCTGAAATAAGAGGTGGAAAGATCACACTCTATCTGATCTCTTTTGTAGGACTAAATCTCTCTGTTCTCTGAGAAGTTTTACCAAGACTTTGATGCTCAAAGTACTTTTCAAATTTATCTCTTACTGTGTAAAGTCTCAGAACAATTCACCTTCTCCTAGCCTTGGGACCTCCAAATGTGGTCTCTCCGTTTCCTCTTATTTCTGCTTATAAACCCGTCAATTCCTTTTTGAGTTGATCTATTTTAATACTTCACCAAAAGCAACCAATCGTGGCCAATATAAACAGTCTTATTATTTCCAGCCACATCTTCTAACACAGCAATTCTCAACTAGGAGCAATGTGTTCCCTCAGGGAGTATATGGCAGTGTCTGGAAATATTTCTAATTGGCATGACTAGGAAGATGCCATGGCATCTAGTGGGTAGAGACCAGGGATGCTGCTAAACATTCTACAATTCATAAGACAGCCTCCCACAACAAATAATTATCAGTCTAAAATGTCAATTGTTCTTCTGTTGAAAAATCCAAATCTAGACATACAGGATCAGGAAGTACATGGTCTGTCTTGTGACTTATTATAGGTGATAGTATTATGAAGTATTTTGCCATTGCATAATATGAGTTGCCAGTTTTCTATTTTTTTCCAATTATTTGTTCGCTGCCTCATGCTAAGTTAATGTTATAAATCGTAGATTTTTTTGTTACATTAATACCTTACTTTGAGGTAACAATTTTTGTGTCTAGGTTGGTCTGAGAGTATAAGAAAAATTCTATAATTTCAGTGACTTACCACAATAACAAAGGACATAATGTGGTTGTTTGTGGACAGTTAGCTTTCTTCCAAGACATGACTCAAATACTGAAGTTTCCTATGTACCCTAGTATTTCAGACTCCTGTACTAGGAAGGCAGATGAAGAAAGAGAAAAAAATAAAAATAAAGAAGAACATGGGAGGATTTTTGGACCTGAAATGACTCCTATAATTTCTATTTACATGCTTTATCCTTGTTTGTTTCTGATGCTCGCAGAAGTGCCTCTTGGTAAGCTCTTTGACTTCTTAAAAAGAAATTACACTGTATTGTGTTTATTTCAAAGGTGCTAGGCTTTCAGAAGAAAATATCCACTAATCAAGGAGGAAAATAAAATTCCCAACTCTTGGATAGTTATTGCCAAGTTATATATGTTACTCTTCTTATATTTTCATTTCTATAACTCATTAGCATGTTATTTTTCAAATATATCAATACCTTCATTCACCGGCCTTTACGTTAGGCAAATCTGTTTATCTCTATTCTGACATATTTGTACGTTTGTAGGTTTTAAAGCTAAATATTCAGAGGATAAATTTTGTCTCATAATGTCTGAGTTCTTGCTAGTCGTCAATTGTTTCTCCATGTAGTCTTTATTCTAGCAAAATTATATTTTTTCTTTATTGACTTGAGTGAGGAGGATGCAAGAGTTTATGAATTCCCATGTCTAGAAAGAAGTCAGACTAGAGCTGTCATAAAAAGACTTACCCAATTCACCAGACAATGTATTATCCTTATCTGTGGAAAGTGGATTATAGAGGTTTCTGATGGTGAATCTGTAAAGAAACTACAAAACACCCCACGAGAGAAAGAGTCAGCCGTTAGATATTTGCCACTCAGAGGACATTAGATGGGAAAGGGAGACAATAACAGCATCAGCAACTTAAACAGAACACTTTTCCCTTCTCATTATTTATTTAATAGGTTTGGTTTGAACACCACATGTGCCAGGCGCCATTCTAAAATCTGGGGACACGAGAGTGAGCAAAACAAAAAAAGATACTTGCCTTCTTGGAGCTTACGTTCTAATGGAAGAAAGGCAGGCAATAAACATGATAAGTAAATATATAGGATGATAAAAGATGGATTTAGAAATCAACAATGATCTTAAGTGAAATGTATAGATAGTTTTCACTGGATAAAAACATGGAAGCGGAGAATATCCTTTCCGGAAAAGTGTCTCTGAAAAGAAAGGAGATACAAGTAACGAGGTCGATGGCCATCTTTTACTTTTCTTTAAAATAAGAGAGATTATTCTGTGTTTATATGCTCAGGGGGGAAAGTTTGAATGTACAGAAGAAAACGGTCAATTAGTAGAGTGAGAGTCCAGAAAAACTGAGAAGAGGTACAGTTTATAACAGCAGATTGAATTGTCCTTCACCAGGGACTTACTATGAAAAAAGAATTTCAATACTAGTAACTTTCCAGATCTCTCTCTCTGTCTCTCTGTCTCTCTCTATTTCTCTCTGTCTCTCTCTGTCTCTGTCTCTCTCTCTCTCTCTCACACACACACACATACACACACACGCACACATACGAGTTGCTTGGATCTTCTGTCTATGCAGAGTATGATATTTTATGTTGCCACATTTGCTAACCTTCAAAGGATTATTGACATTGACCTATTTGATCCCACGCCTCATCTGACATTACAATAGGATTAGCTTGGCAACAAACGCAGCTTCCAGTTTTGTATTCCATTTGATTCCTGAAAGTGATATATAATTCAGAATCTCACTAAAAGCTTCATAGATAGATTGATATTAAATATCTATTACATATCTACATATACATATAAACCTATAGATGTATGTATATATGTGTGTATATATAGAAGTGTGTATATATATATATATATATATATATATATATACACACACACATACACATACACACAGAGTTCTGCAAGTAAATTCTCTTGCATAAAATCACAGGGAAAATATTTTCTGAATCAAGTTGTTTCATTTTCTAATTGTTTCTCAGAAATTCAGAAGTCCAGTTTGTTTTCATTTTCTCAGAAGTTCAAAAGTCCAGTTCCTTCTTGTCTTTTCGTATCTTATTATAACTAGCTTAAAAATGACAGCAAATGACAATAAAAATTTAAACAACCTATCCAAATATCTTTTTGAATCTTGAGGATATGGTTTATCTGATCCTGTTTTTAAAAGTCTAGCCCACTGCTAAGCCTTCGTATATGCTCACGCTACCTCATTTTCTTTTATTTGCAAATGGCGCTGATCACGTGAAAGGAAAATAGCAAAGGTTATCCTACTCTGCAAATAAGGTAACTCATCTAATTCTAATAACTATGGTCTAATCTGGGCTCTTCCAATAATACTAAAATAATTGAAAACCACACCATGAACAAGTCTAAAAGCACCAAAGTGACATAAAACTAATTAATCACTATCAATTTAATATGTGCCCTATCCGTTCAACCAGCTCAGCTCCTCTTGACTTTATAGATGATATTCTCTCAGCTACTGTGCACATCAATTCTCCAGAAATGGAGTTCTGTCTCTCCTCCACTTACAAAAGTAGTTTAATACTGTGAACTCTTTTGATCATAATTCTACGGGTCAATCCCATCATCTTTCAGAGAACATCTCTTCCTCCAATGGGTGCATGAACCAGGGCTGCGAATTTGCATTGCAGAGTTTTGAAAGTATTTCTGGGCTACAGTTCCTTTTTAAAATTGTTCATTTTCTTTCAAGATCACATTGGTGGCCTGTTCACTGGCACTTCTATCTCATGAAGCGCTACAAAAGTCAAGAATATTTTTTCCCTTTATTTATATGTTGTAGGTGGTATTATATACAAAATGTAGTTAATCTATTTGTAATAAAGAACTTGTCCATCATCCTCAATACTAATACTTTTTTATTCATACATAATCAGGCACAGTAATTATCCCTTATTTCTGTATTGAACTTAAAAACTATAGACTCTTTTCAGTTTTTAAGTAAATAAAACCCACTATGTGGTCTTATGCAAGTTGCTTAAATGTTCAAAGCAACTATTTTCTTATCTATTACAAGGGGGACACAATACCATTTAACCCTTGTAGAACAGTGCCTAAAGTGTTAAATAAATGTTACCTATTATTCTTATTCATACTCTTACTATTATTACTCAGTTGCTGTGTGACCTGAAATGTGTTACCAAACATAGCTGATCTGCTCTGCAGGAGGAAACAATAAGGAAGATCTGGACCAGATGTTCCAGGGTCATCGTGTCCACAATAATAGGGATGGGCAGTGTAAGAGGCTGACAATTATAGGAGAATAAGAATTTTAAAGTCTAGAGATAAAGCTCCTTATGAAAAGATCGCCTAGGTCATGAGATATCATAAATCTTATCAGAATAGCAAGTGTGATGTTTCAGGGTCATTCCTTCCTTAGACACATGCCCTACCTTTGGAAACGAAGCTTTCGTGACATTTGCTCATTTATATAATATTGAGCTTATTTTCCCCATCCAGTTCTTTCATGCATAAAGATTTTGAAATGTATATCTGCCTTAAAACTGTGTATGGTATGGCTAGGGGCTCCTCCCTTAAGAGGTCTGGGACTCTGCTAACTTCATTGGATTTAGTCTATGCCAACCGAGCAAGTTTTCATTGAAATTTTATAGTCACTCTGAGAAAGATAGCAGTTTTTATTTTTCTACCACAGGATTTAAAAGTACATATGTATTAAGAAAATAAGGGTTAGAATATGTGGCAATCCTTATATCATTGTTTTTCAAACATATGGTAGAAATAATGCTGTTATTCTGAATATGCCAGAGCAATCACTATTTTTCATTCATAATGGCCAAAGCAAGAAGATTGTGGCAGCATAGGTTACTCTTCAAAAATGTTCACTATGTGGATGTACTTATTTCTCTACCTCCTTGATTCTGCACTTGGTTGTGGGACTTGTTTTGGCCAGCGAGATGATGGAACACGTGGTGCGAGAGAGTCTTAAAGCATGCTTTCATGGGGATCGTTCTCTTGCACCTAGTCTCTCGCCCTGGAAAAATATGCCTGTGATTGCCTGCTGACCCCAGCAGAGCACTGAGGATATAGCCCAGACTAATCAGCTGTCCAAGACACCTGAGAATAAGTGGTTATTATCTTAATCACCCGAGTTTTGGTAATTTGTTATGGGGCTTTTGGGGGGGCATACAGCAATGATTGACTTAATAGTTATAGGCTGCTACATTGTACCATGTAGCAAACCTGTGTTGTTTCTATATTTAATTTATTGAATATTTAGTTAAGCTCAAACCAGATACTAAAGAACCATCATAGGAAACTCTGACAAATATAGCACTTAAAAGGGGAGCATATGAAAAACCAGTTAACTCCCACTTTTTCTATCATTTAACTTCTTGTTTAAGATATAATTGAAACTGAATAAATAAATCATACCACCCTGATTGTGTTCAGCACATTCTTTAAAAGACGGTATTGGTATTCTATTCTAGTCCCCACCACTAGCTCCTCCCAAGTTAATTTTGGTGGTTATTCTAGGGGTATCCTTGAGACCAAAGATATACTATGGCAGAGTCTTCAGGTTAAGTTTACTTATTCTCAGTAAGTAAAGTCATCATTTTATAATATATATCACTATCAAATTCCTCAACACCTTTATTACTTGAAAATAAAGCCATTAATACTTGAATTAAATTAATTAATTTCTAAGTTTTACCATATTCAAAGAAACAAAAGATGCTTTAAGATTAGTTCTCTATACCCTTGATGAATGAGCAAAAGAAAATATTCTAGAGTGATTAAAGATGAAGTGCTTTTGAAAAGGTTATCCATATATCGAAAGCTCAAAACAGCAATATCAAATAGTAAAATTTTGGCATACTGTAAGATACAATTAACTTATCTTCAAATTATTATAGATTCTTCTGTAAACCTAATTGGGCACCCTTTCCATGGCTTTTTTTATATTCGCAGTAGAGATTAGGAAGTCATTAGCTTAGTCATTAATTGGTAAAGATGTCTTTCCTCCAGTGAATTTTTATTGAATATTAACACATGATTAACCCCACTTCACTTATCAAGAAGAATGATGTGAAACCATGTGAAATCTGGATATATTCTGTGCCTATTGAAATCTACTAATTTCAGATTATGGATCCATGCCTTTGTTAAAATATTAAAAAACGTTGTCCTTCCATTTCATGATAGAAACATGAGTAATGCAATTATAAATCTCACCCCAGGAATAGATCAGTGCAAACAAACTTGATCCTCAATTTATTTTCTCTAAATCACTGAAATAGCTAAGAATTTAAGTTATATATGTCAAGTATATTTGATTGACACCATAAGGTTTTCATCTAAATTCAAAACCTAACTCTGTTTAGGATATATTTGAGCATTTTTATTACATTTAGTCATGAGACCTGAATACTGATAAGCTAACATGTGTGATATGGCTAGATCATACCAAACAGGTTACTTCTGAAATTAGTTAGAATCAATAATCAAAAAAAAAAAAAATGCAGTAAAGCTTATTTTACTCTAGTTTTGTTGTGAAATAAAATCAAAACCGTTGAAATAAAAACTTCCTTCATAACAAATCTAATTTAAAATCTATACTAGATATATGGGGGAAGTGGAGAGCAGCTAAAATAGACAGATAAAGCCAAATGAAGGAGCTAAAGGCAAAGGAAAGTACTGATAGAGACAGAGTGCATGACAGCAGGCAGCTCAGCCAGCACTGTGAAATGTGAATAAGGCCATTCCCATTCAGTAACCAATCTCCAATCAGGGATGCCCATTGAGCAGGACATTTTCTCTTTATTAATTTGCTTTTTAAAAATAGAAGGTTTACTTGTCCTATGTCAGAGAGATATGGGATGAGCACCTAGTCAAAGAAGTCAGTTCTTTTCCTTTAAAGAGGTTGGAATTACATGACAGTGGAGAGGAGGGAGGGGTAGGGGAGGGACTCGTTCTTACTTGCAGTGCTTCCCTAGTGTCAGTCTGGCAACAATTGGGAAAATGAAATGCAAAAACTTACTTTGTCTGGAATCTGTACCCTTTGCCAAATCCCCTAATGAGGAAACACTAAGGCAGGGGGAGTAGATGATGGTATTAATAACAGGGATAGAGTATAACCCAGGACTTTTTTGCATCAACTTTGGAAAGCTGTTATTACTGTGTTACTCCTGGTTGTTGGACCCAAAATATGGTTCCTCTGAGATGACTCTTTCCATAGGTTCACATTCATAAGAGTATTTGCTCAAAAGATGCCATCCCTTCATCTCCCTGGGTCACAGTTTCTGTATATTGAAGCTTTATGTAAAAATCAGAGTCTTGAAATGCCCTTTGGGATAAATTCTCAAGAGGAGAGCAGTCAGAAGAGGAGGAAGGGGAATGGGGCATAGCTCTCCTTTCTGTCTGCCTTCCTGCAACAATCCAAACTCTCTGAAAGGAGAGAAGTCATGGGCTCAAGGAGTATATAGTCAGGCAGACCAGTGTCTTCACATGGAGACATACCTTTCTTATTTCCTTTTTAAAGGAAAATTTGATCTTTGAATAGGCATGAGAGGCCTGGTACGATATGGCCACTGAGTATCTCTGTTCAATTACATCTTTCTCTCCATCACTAGCTCCCAGAATTTTAGACAGACCAAACTCTGCTTTTCTCAGAAACACACTGGATCTCTTCTGTTTGGCATTTCCTGATCTCTAAGAAAACCCACGTCATACCCTCCACCCTGCCACACCATCCTTCTGGTCCTCTGACAAGCCTTTGCCCTCTTTTCTCCAGAAAATGCGCCCCCACCAGGCAGACTTCAGTGCCCTCTCTGGTTTCTTTAGTATCTTAAGAATGTATCCATTCAAACAATTTCACAGGACGGCCTATTTTTCTAAAGACCATAAGCAACTTGAGGACAAGAACTTTATCTTGTTCATCTCTTATCCTGAATGACAGGCACATAACAGATGCTCAAAACATCCATTTTTTTAGTGAACTAGGAGTTGTTTTTTCTTCTTTTTGTGTTACACTTGATACCAGTTCCCTTCTTAGCCAAAGAAAAAAAATGTTTGTCGATTAAATCCAACTAATAGAGCCCATTCTTCAACCCCTAATGTCAACTTGGTAAGTTCTCCACTTCTGTTATGATTATGGAAATGGATTTTGGTAATAGTTCAATATAATTTTCTAGACGATGGGTTATTGGGAACAAACTCTGACTTATCAATTTGTCTCATTCTATTTAAATACTTTTCTTCAGTGTAGGCTGGCTCAGGAATGCAACAAAAATTCAGTTCCTATAGAAGCAGAAAGCTGCCAAGTGAAGCAACAGAACACTGTCTGGGCACCACAGGGGGTGGCCCTACTGTTTCTTGGAGGCATTAATGACATCATTGGTTGGCTGTTCTACAATGTCAAGCCCATAGCAGTGGATCTGACTACCCAGAGAAGACAGCCCAAATTTGTGCTTGCTTCAGTCTATGTTCATTCAAATTGGCCAGTTCTCAGTCTCCTAAATACTGACCCCCCTAGAGAAACTGATGCACCTTGATAGCCATTGGATTATCATTTCTGTAACCAGGAATCCTGGTTCAGTTTGAAATTGGCTCTACTGTTTTCTTTCTATGAAAAACAAAAAGAAAAAGGTTTTAATCATACCTCTATTTACATCATACAAGATCCTCTAGAGAGTACTATTATCTCTCTCTTTCTCTCTTTCTTTAATTGAGTATCAGTTCTATTTTTTCATCTGGAAAAAGAATTAGCCCAGGAGGATAAGAATTTTCATTTGAATCAAGTAACATTAAGTCAAGACAACTAATATTAAGCCAATGTTTCTTCGAGAAACCAGTTTCAAGAAAAGCTTGTGTTGGCTTTTCACCACAATATTGGTGAGTAGGACACAAATCTTCATTGTCATAGTTGAGACAAGTGCTATAGTTCCATGGAATGAGGGTGGGTTTTCCATAGTTAGAAGTCAGTCAGAGGAGGTGGTCACTTCTCCTGACATCTGGCAGCAGGCCCCAGAATTCTAGTCTCCAAACAGAAACTAAGAAAGATGGCTCTGCATTAGGGCAGATTCCAAAGTTTCCATTATATTCTTTCTCAGCTCATCCAGCTCCAGGAAAAGAGTAGAAAAAGCAACACCTCTACCTAATGGCATGGCTAACTGATACATTTTTAAGTGAAATATGTTGCTAACGAACACTCTGCATTCCTCCCTCTTCCAATGCCAACGTAAGAAAAATGACATAGTCTTTGTCCAAGTAAATATTTAGTCTCTGACCTAAGTAAATATTTATCTAATCATAACTAACTGAAATGGGCTTGAAGTGGGCAAGGAGAGCTCTCAATAAGTAGCAAGAGTGCTGCCTCCAAACCCATTACCCAAGTTATTCGATGGTTAACACCTTAAAAAAATCCACCTTCCGATTTCTCAGATTTCTTTCCTCCCACGTGTCAGAGCAAAGCAGAGTGTATGTGGAACAGATGGTTTCCATGTACACACCCATACTTAGTGTCGTGCCAAGCTTATGCTTCCCTCACTTTCTTCATGAAAACAGGCATGCTGAAAATATGTTTGTGGATGGCACAGAAATCCTGTGCACATTTTAGCCGTCATGTCAAAGCAGGAAAAATCCAGAGCCATAACAAGTAAAAACAAAAACCACTGAAAAGTATTTTTTCCTCCACCAGTAGTCATTTCCATGCCTAAACATGGCGAGTCACAAACACATTGTGTTAAGCACTATCCAAAGCAAAAAAGGGTGAGTAGTATGGGCATCAAGACAGGAATCTTGGAATAGGATCAGACATCTCACGTTGTAACAAAGACTTTGTAGTTTCTGTCAATTTCAGAAAGGAGGCCTGTGGTGAGAGAAGCAATGAAGGAAGAAGAAAATGAGTTGGCTTATTAAATGTCACCTAGTTTTGTACTTCAGTGTCTTTCCAGCAAATTGCAATTTGCTCCTTTTTTGTTTTAGTATTTCATATCATGTCAAGTGCAATCCCATTAGGCAGTTTATATCTATTAATTAAGTAAATATTATAATTAACAAAGCAAATATTAAAAATAATAATAACTTCTAAGCCATCAAGCTATTATTTATCATGCCAAACCACATCTCTTCTGAATTCATTTTTGGACTGTTTCTTTGTATTCTGAATTATTCTTAAATCAACAATGAGGGTCTTAAAAAAATCAGACATCTGTATTCTCTTCTCCCACACAGTGAATGTTCACTCAGGAAGCATTATCCTAGACTTTATGTCAGCAAAGTATGCAAGGCACATTCTCTCTTATAAGTCATTGAATTCCATGGGTCATTAACCTATCATAATATTGGAGTTGGAAGAAATCTTAGAGATCAATCCATTCACTTATCCAAAAACATGAGAACTGATTCTACCAAATCATAAGCAATAGGCTGTGCACCTATCCATAATGCATAATACTTCCAGAGAGAGCCAACTTCCTACCAACTTTTATTCTGGACAAGTATAAGTTTTGTTTCATGAGTTCAAGAAATATCCATTCATCACCTTCTGAACCCAAATCCTTTTTGAACACTAAAAATATAAAGGAAGAGAAATAATGAAGTTCTTGCCCTCACGTAGCTCCCAGCCTAATTAGAGAACTTGACAAATAATCGACTTCAATGTGATGCGATAACTATGACGGGAGAGAAAATTCTGCTGCAGTCATTTTCTAAGCACCCTTTTTACCTTTCCTTATAACTTTTACTTAAGCTTGAATTTGCATGTTTACTACTACAGTTATATGTTTAATTACTGTCTCCCCATTAAAATGTAAGCTTCATGAGAAAAGGGACGAAATCTGTTCAGCAATTATCTCCAGAGCCTGGACAGTGTCTCAAACATATAATAAAGATGTTGAATAAATGCGAATGATTAATTAACTTTATAGGAGTACTTTAGTTAAGTGAAACCCAGGTAGGATAAGAATGTTCCAAGTGGACAAGTAGCACCTGAAAAGGCAGAAGTTGAGAAGAGGACACTTCAAAGAGCCACCCATGTTTCAGCTTGGAAGGAACTTAGAGCTAGAGGTCAGGCTGAAAAGGAAATCGCCTGGATTATGAAGAACCTTTATGTTATGCTAAGGAATTTGGATTTCCTTACTAATACAGTAGGGATCTATTAACAGATTTCAAGCAGGAGAGGGACAGCCTCGGCTCACGTCCTATAAGGCCTGGTCTGGCAGGATTGCAGCATGGGTGAGAGAAGGGCAAAATAAAAGCTGCTGTACGCAAAGGCCATGCACATGGGGTTGAAAGGAGAGGGTTTTCAACGAGCAAGAACGATCATGTGCAGAAGATGCAAGGATCCAGCACTGCCTCCCAGATCCCTGGTTGGGCTATTTGATAGAATTAAAAGGGTGCTATAAAATACTGTAGACAGTTTTTCTGTTTCTCAGGGAGTATGTTATATTGAAGTTCTCTTGAAACATCCAAATGGCAATTACATAATTTGAGTTCAATAGAGAGTTTGGGAATGATTATACATAGATAATAATTAAAACCAAAGAAGGAATGATTTCCAAAAAACTCATATGTAGAATGAGAAGATAAGATTGCCAAAGAATAAGAAGAGTGAGAAGATATTTACCAAGAAATTAAGAAGAAGCAGAGAGTTAGAAACAAAAACAAAAACATAAACAGAATGCCTGGAATGGAGCAACATCATGGAAATTATGGAAGGAAAGAATTTCCAAAGACAGAGCATGCAAGAGCAAGCAGTTAACTGTGTCAAATGGCAAAGTGGGAAGGTAAGACCAGGGCTGAGAAATCTTTATCATTATGTTTAGAATTTAGGTCATAGGTGATTTTGAAGAGAGCTATTGAGAGCAGTGAGAAAACCGCAAGCCAAAAAGCTGTCTTTTATTTCAGGGCCAGCTCTACGTAGTGTAATATTGTCTATTTATTATTCTGAATCAAGTTTTCCCTTCACATAGATGGCTAAGTATCTGGGGAGAAAGGAAGTGCAAATTTTATGAGTTTCAATGAAGAACGATAGTAAATATTTTATTTTGTTTCAACAAATATTTATCAAGCATCTGTTATGTGTCAAGCTCTGTGCTGGGTGTCAGAGACACAAAGATGAATAAGCCATGATACCTGCCCCCAAGGGGCTCAAAATGTAGTTAGGGAAACATAGATACACACTTCAATATGGTAAGTGCTGTATAAAGGTATACATAGATGCTACAGTAACACAAAAGATGAAATCGTTGGTTTTGCCTAGGCTAGTCAGGAATGGAGGCTGCAGAGAAGAAAGGGCATTTTTTACAGGACCTTGAAGAATAAATAAGATGATATGGGCACACCTTTGTTTAGTGCAGAGTGTATGTTTCTGAAAATGAAGGAACTACTGAATGATTAAGCAATATGAGCTGTCTTCATGGCATCGTCCCCATGGAACGGCATACGAAGCATCACACACTAAACCAGCTGTGGAATTCTATCTTTAAATCCCCTCGAGCACGACGAGTTTCTAGTCATAATTTTATTCACATGCTAGTCATACAAGAGCCCATCAATCCTCCCTTGCTGTAGGAATCTATATGTTGCCCTTTATATGATAAAAGGAATTCTTCAGACTCTTTTCAATTTAAAGTGTGGCCATTTGATAAAGATGTGATGAAAGAGTGTGTGTGTGAATGAAGTGCATGACTTTCTGTTTTGTCTTTAAAGAGAGATGATATTCTTATTTCTTCCTTTCTCACATACTGTTGGTTGAAAGTCTAGTTAATGCCAAATAGTTTGGGACCATTTGGTAGAGCAACAAAATGGGAGAAGCTTGGATCTTTGGACATTCTTGTGGAATAAAGCTGTCATGTTAGCCATGGATTTTCTACAACAAGATTGTTATGGGAAAGAGAGACATATATAATTCCATATTATCCACACAATCTTTTGGAGGGGGTCTGTATTTTCTGCCAAACCTATGTCTTAACTATTACAGAATTTAATACCTATACTGGGATAGCCCCTATAATAAACTGTAAAATATAAGGTGATGAGAAGATTTCAAATATCAGAGTCTGAAAAGGTGATGAGTCTTTTGCTGTTTTAAAAAAAGTGTTCAAACTTCACACTGTGGTACCTTAGAAGGTAGATGACGTCCATTAGGATGCTCAAGGATGTAGCAAAAGGGAGAAATATAGGGAAAATTAAAAATGGTGAGGCGCATTGGTTACTATTCCTTCTCACTTTCAGCAAAGCTCTATAGCAGAGAGATAAATTCAAGCTAGACCTATACAGTCTGCAAGGAGAAGTAGAGAAGAATAGAACTCTAAAAAAAAAAGTGCTTTCTGCCTATTATCTCTAGTAAAAGTAGAGTTGGAATCTGGTTATTTGCAGCCTTGCATTGTTTCTACTTGACTTGTTCTGTATAAGAGCCAATTATTTTTTGTTACCCAGATGTAAGCTGTTACAAGTGATAGAATCAAAACTTAAATGTACATGGTTTATAGTTAATTTCCAACTATCTAATACTAGAGGCAAGTACTGGTTAGAGCAATAAAAAGGTGTTTACATAAAACATAAGAATCGAGAATAACTTTACCAAAAATATCTAGAATATCTTCACAATTTCTGTACAATCAAATAAAAGGAAAATTGGAAATGAAAATTAAAAAATAAATAACACTGTAGAGTAATTCATATGGTATTAACTTAATGTTTTATTTTCACTGAAGAGTTTGCTTTATTGATGCATCGTGTTTGGAGCCCACAGTATAAATTGTAACATTTCACAATACCTAAACTCTGATGAAATTATTAAAGTGTCATAACAAGTCAAGTAGAAAAATCGTGGAGAGACTATTAACGATTTAATAGTTCTAGCTCATGGGGGAATGCTAATCCCACTGAAGTACAGAAGTTATGGTTATTATGATTAAGAACATATAAGAAAAGAAATGAGAAAAGGGAAATTCATATTAAAAATATGATATAAAATGCAATTATTACAAATTGACAGTGAGTCATGCAGTAAAATTTAAGCTAACTTTCCCAGGAAACAATTACGTTGTGAGTCTGAACATTTGTATAGATATTTGTCCCACAGGGAGAGTACTCAGCACTCCCATTTTGATTAACCTTACCAATGTATGATTCCTTCAGGAAGAAGGAAGCACTGTAATGGATCCTCTCAGTTCCCTCTGAATCTTCTTACCATTTCAGAAGCCTTCCCTGTGTTTTTTCCTCCTTCTCGTGCAACTGGAGTAGATTTGCCCACAGGCACAAAGAGCAGAAGTGCTGGGAGTTTATGACCTGAAGGAGGCTCTTAGCCAAGGACTGACCCGAGAAAGTGGATGAAAGCACAACTCCCTGGCATTGCCAAGGGGATAACTGATGCATAACTTACACTTGGAGGTGCCATTGCTGAATGAGACAGGAGCCGCCCTACACAGTGCTTGGCCTGAAATTGCCTACTTTCTTGGCTACTTCCCTCTTTCCCTGTTCATTTAGAACCCCTTACTTTTTGTCTTTCTCAATAAATCATTTTCACAAGAATCTCCTTTTCAGGGATTGCTTCTGGGGAACCTGATTTAGGACAAAAGGGCTTATAAATGGACTTAGCCTGGACAACAACAACAAAAGTAAGTTTGAGGTGAGAATTAGGAAAACAAGGTTATGTTAGTTTTAACAATACAATAATAACATAAAATGTAAATGATTAGTCTAAGAAGAACTAATAGAATAATTAATAGAACTGCTATTAAAGCACTTGTAGAAAAATGATTATAAAACTGAATAAAAACGATTTAACAGAAAACAGTAGTACAGCCTTTAAGTAGTTGGTTACTTTGGGCTATAGGTTGGTAACTTATTCCTAAGAAAATTTATATTTTAAATGGCAGCATAGATGTGGCTGCACCCCACAAAGCACTACACAATAACCAGCCACCTCTAAAGCAGTGTTTCTCAACCTCCACACTATTGACATTTTAAACCAGACTATTCTTTTTAGTCAGAAGGTTCTGTGTGCATCATAAGGTGTTTAGAAGTGCTACTGGCCTCTACCCACTAGACATCAGTAGTACCCCACCCAGTCATGCTAACCAAAAATGTCTCCAGACACTACTAAATGTCCCCTGGGAGCAAAATCACCGCTCTAAAGTCACCTTCTTGCCCAAGAAGATCAATCACCTTATTTATGGTGAAGAATCTAGCATATATACATATATGAAATAAAATTATAAAATTAATAGCTTCGTTTTTTATTTCTACCTATAAATTTAAAAGCTAGTCACTTTTTAGAAAATCACATTCTACATGAAGGTATAATAATCTTTGTACTTTATTGGTTCATAAGACTAGATTGTTTTTTGAGAAATCCTGACCTATTAAACAGAAAAGCTACCTCACACAGAATTGCAGAATTAATCATATAGAGATTGTGTTATTTTTTCAAATGAAACCATTGCCAATATAAATTTAAACTCTAGTTATAAAGATATAAATATTTGTCCATCAGTTTCCAGTTACATAAATGGACATAATTCCTAACAGTCTTTTCAGATATAGACTAGACATAAATATGTTCTTCACAGTTGCCTAGTATAGTCCACGAACATGAAGATATAGTATAGTACATGAACAACTGTTTTTTTGTAAATAAGATCATCAGATTACTCAGATTTTTTCAGGTGCAGTGGGGTCGGGGAGAGGGTTACCAGAGACACAATTATCTCGATTTCAACAAGGTATACATCAGAAAGAAAAATGTGGGCTGTAAAATACTATAATTAATTGGTTTATATTTAGAAAGTTTATACTATTGATCAATATCAAATCAAAGGGATACAGGCAGTATAAAACATATCGGTGTATATATAGCCTTCTCTCATTCAATGATTTATCAGTGATTTGAATGAATATCTAGAAATCATCCTTATCGAGTTTTCACTTCCTCTATTCTGAATGCCAGCTTTGAATCCATCCTAGTATGGCAGCCAGAGCATTCTCTCTAAAACACACATTGGATCACCTCTGTCTCTGGCTGAAAACTTAGATATGGTCTCCTGTAGCTTAGAGGATAACCCTATAGTAACTCCCTCTGCTTCTTTCTCCAGGCTCTCTTGTCACTCATGTCCCATACTTTACTTTCTATTAATATTTAATTGAAGATTGTTTTGTCATTAAAATATTGTTATTGTTGAGACATCTGGTCAAGACAGTGGAGTAGATAAATGCTGTGCTTGCCTACTCTCACGACCACATCAGAATTACAATTAAACTACACAATAGCCACCATTGAGAGTTGCCTGAAGTCTGGCTGAACAGAAGTCCTACAACTGAGGACACACAGAAGATGCCACCTTGAGACTGGTAGGAGGGATGGAGACATGGAATGGGTTGGTCCCACGCCTACGTGTGGCAGTTGAAATGGGAGGGATAGCTCAGCTAGAGAGGTCCCCCTAGAAGAGCGAAGGGTCCCAGCCCCCATACCATGCTCCTCAGACCGAGTTTCCAGAGCTAGGAAGAGAATCCCCACAACTTCTGGCTGTGAAAACCAGCAGCGATTGTGGCATGGTGAGACAGAAGGCTGAGGTAGTCAGACTTTTCTCATAAGGGGCCCACATGTAAACTTACTAGTGGCAGATTTACTCGCTCTGAGCTCCAGCTCTGGAGCAGCAGCTTGAAAGATGCCAAGGGACATATAGGGAGGAACTGAGTTGTCTGACTTTGAGGCAAGGGCTGGAAGGGCAACTTTTCCCAGACAGAAGTGCTGGCAGAATTCATTGTTCTTTTGTTGGGCCCTCCCCTACCTAGCTGTCAGACCCAGGAGGGCGCCATATCTGAGTCTCCATCAACATAGCTAACATTGGTCACCCTGCCTTGGTGATTCCCTGAGACCTTGCCCCTCCCAACTTGTAAGCCCACCCAAGCTGCTTTTAGTAGATTTCCCATACAAATGGCCTGCCTTGGCTCATGCTGCAGACTTGAGCCTAAGTTCACAAAACCTAAACAAGCAGCATCTGGCCTCTGCATGTCCTGTTCCTTGCTGGGCAGCCCCAAGCTCAGCCCTAGCAGAGGCCAGCCTCAGTTTTGGCTTGGCCTCTCTAAGCACTTCCAAGCAATCTGAGGATTGTTTAGTGACTCGTGTCAGGTGTCCCCATTCAGCGCACAGACTGAAGGTGTACTTGGCCCATGGTGAGCCCCTCACAGAAGGCCCTGGCATACAGACCCAGTGGCTACTTTGATCTAAGCCAGAACACCACCTGGGGTCACTTCTGAGGACAACACACCCAAAAAGCAGACAAGGCAGGCACTAGAGCTCCACTAAAGTGAATCCTGCTCTGTAAGATCAGCCCCTGTACAACAGCTCCTCCACTGGTCACAGCCGGTCATCATAATCAATCAGTCAGAGAGTCAGTCCCTCCCATTGACAAGCAAACAGTGACTAAAGCTTAACTACAACAGGAGAGCACACACAACCCATACAAGGACATACCTGGAGCATCCAGCTCAGGTAACCAGAGAAGACTATGCTACTGGGGCCCACAATATACCTACTATATAAGTCCACTCTACTAAGACTGGGAGACTAGCAGCCCTACCTAATTCATAGAAACAGATACTAGCACACAGCCAAAATGGAGAGACAAAGAAACATGTCCCAAATGAAAGGACAGAACAAAATTCCAGAAAAAGAACTGAACAAGATGCAGAGTTCAAAACACTTGTTAAAAGGATGCTCAGTGAACTTAGGGGAAGAGTAGATGAATTCTTGTTAGGGTAGCAATACTTATGCCAGACAAAATAGACTTTAAAACAAAGGCAATAACAAGAGACAAAGAAGAACTCAGTTATCCCACTTCTGGGTATTTATCTGAAGAATCCCAAAACACTATAATTTGAAAGAACATGTGAATCCATATACTCATTGCAGCATTATTTACAGCCAAGATATGGAAGCATCCTGGGTGTCCATCAATGGATGACTGAATAAAGAAGAGATTATATATATATATATATATATATATATACATACAATGGAATATTACTTACACAAAAAAATAAAAATAAAATCGTCATCCGTAACAACATGGATGGACCTAGAGGGTGTTGTGCTGAGGGGAGTAAGTCAGAAAGAGAAAGACAAATATTATATGTGGAATTTAGAGAACAGGATAAACAAACAAACAACAGAAACAAGCTCATAGATATAGAGAGCATTTTGATGGTTGTCAGATTCGGGGTGAGAGGATGGGTGAAGGGAGAGAGAATTAAGAGATACGAATTGGTAGTTACAAAATAGTCCTGGGGATATAGAGTATCGCATGAGGAAGAGAGTCAGTAGTTTTGTAATAATTATTCATGGTGTCAGATGAGTACTGGATTTATTGCGGTGGCCACTTCATAAGTGATATAAATGTCTAATCACTGCATTGTCCACCTGAAACTAATATAATATTGTATGTCAAGTATAATTGAATAAATAAAAATTAAAAAATTTAAAAATATATATGCTGTTATTTTTTGCCTCCATGAGTTCACTCAGCTCTGTCTGTAATGCCCTTCCCAAATTTCAGGATGAGGCTAAACCTTATTCATTCATCATGATTAAATTTAGGTATGATTTCCTCCAGAAAGTTTTCCATTACTCCCTAGGTTAGGCTAATGTTTTCACAGAATCCCACACCTGGTGTTCAGAGATAGACAATCTCTTCTTTTCTCCATTCCCTCTCATCACACTGTTCTCCATGCATGGGTCAGAGTTAAGGTCCAGTTTTTCTTATTCTTCATTATGCTAGTGGGTGAAGTTTCAAGTGTTCTGAGAAGTGTGAACACTTGGAATTTTTATTAATTTGTTAGGACTACCGTAACAAAATACTTCAGACAAATGACTTAAACAATAGAAGGAGGCTAGAAGTCCGAGAGCAAGGTGTTGGCAAGTTTGATTCGAAGGTTCTGAGACCTCTCTCCCTGGCTTGCAGATAGCCACCTTCTCACTGTGTCCTCACGTGGTCTTTCCTCTGTGCACATGCATTCATGGTATCTCTCTGTGAATCTGAATTTCTTCTTCTTATAAGGACACTAATCAAAGCAAATTAAGGCTCACTCTAATGGCCTCATTTCAACTTAAGCTCTTCTTTAACAGCCTTATTTCCAAATGCATCACATTCTGAGCTATTAGGGGTTAAGTTTTCAACATATCAATTTTGAGGGGACACAATCAGACCACGACTGAGTCCAAGTGGGATTGGTCAATTATTGAACTCTCTTCTTCCCAGAGCCTGCTCACTCACAGGAAAAGTCTCAACCTCTTTCTCTTTCTCCATTCCATCAAGGTCAAAAGGCTTGAAAGGTGGGGAAGAACCAGTTACTTACTTCTGCTTGAGAGAAGTTCCGAGCCATCTTTCTTGCCAAGAGTTCCCTCACTCCTTTGACTCTTCTTCCTATATGAATGAAATAAGAAGGTCTTCACCAATTGATTCTGCTCCAGTTTCTGGCCCAGTTAAAATGACATATCAAGTAAAATTGATAAGACTAGCAGACAGTTCATTCAACATTTACTTCAACAGGTCTGCTGTGGTAACGTGATTATCTCCATTGCACAAACAAAGAAAGTGATGCTTTAAAATATTGTGATTTTCCAAGATTGCACACTCATGAGTGACAGATCTGGGATTTGAGCCTTAGTCCACTTAACACCAAAGTCTGGACTTTTTCCAATATGTCATACCACCTCTGTGACACCCAGAAAGTCCTTAAACATTTTTATTGAATTGAAAATTACATGGGCTTTGTAGTTCTTAAACTCATTTGATTATAAATAAAATAACATATTCATACTTTAAATAAAATAAACTTGATTACAAATAAAATAACCAAAAACAATAGATCATAAGCTCTTGGCAGATATATATGCCTCGATTAAAAAATGATCTCTAGAATAAATTGCTATTAAAAATTTAGTTCATATGCTTTAATTTTTTGGTTTGACACAGCAACTATAGCAAATTAAAGTAGTTTAATCTTTTTTATTTTAATAAGAACAAAAATGGACAAAATATAGCAAAACAAAAGAAAAAGTGAATCATGTTTTATTTCATATTTACTATAAAATTCAAACATTTAAAAATACGTATAATATTTTTTAAGTCTTCTTCTTTTGCAAATATCTTCTCCAAGTAAGGAAAAATGTCACTGAATTCGATCCTCATCTCAAGTGAAGCACCAAGTACATTCTCGTATGTTTTTTTCTCTGCAAAATGCTATGAAATGCACTTATGAGTAAATGAGTTTACCACAGTTATCCTACAGCAAGAAGAAGAGTGCAAGCTGCATATTAGCCAAAATCTGTAATACTTCAATCACAATGCTCCATACACCAATAACTGTTTCATCTTGGACAGTTCACTTCCTCATTTCTTTAGAATCCAAAAGCTATAATAATATCCAAACATTCTACTTTTTTGATTCAGAAAACTTAAAAACTATGTGATTGTGGTTTTTAAATTATCTTCTTTATAAATATTTAACATCACAAATATATTTTAAAAGTATAGAAAGTATGCAACATAGATCAACAGTAATCAAATAAACATAAAACACCAATGCAGCATCCATATTAACTAGCAGGTAGAATAGAAGAGACCCTGCATTTTTGCATCAAGTCTTGTACAATCACCTGGATACTTCAGGTATATAAAACACCATTTTTTTAAAGGTAATACATGATAATGAGAACAATGTATATAAATGTGAATATAGGTCTTAGAAAAATTTATTGTCAGCATAGATTTTTTTGCTTGGAATAATGTTATTTTCTTGGGAAAAGTTGAGTTACTGGCTTGGAGGGTAGTCAGCTATGTTAATAGTTTAGTTCTCTCCATTCCCTCTGAATCCTTAACAGTGAAGCCTGTCAAAGAGTTGAAGATTATTTGTACAAATAAGAGTATCAAAAGATGCTTAAAACAAAGCAAATAAGAGCACAGATTTTGGATTTCCAATGGATTTATTACAAGCTTTCATTTATAGGTACGATTTCTCTGTCTTTGTGTCTCTGTCTCTGTCTCTGTCTCTGTCTCTGTCTTCTCTCTCTCTCTCTCTCTCTCTCTCTCTCTCTCTCTCTCTCTCTCTCTCTCTCTCTCTCATATGGTAACATAACCTATTTAGATTCCCCAATTCAGATCTTACTAAGACAGACAGTAGCTTCGGCTGTGGTGATGATTTATTTGGAATGCTTCATGAGTATGTTCATTTTTCAAACTCTTTTATATAGAAGAAGGCCTCCTCAAGCCTTCATTAATAGACCTGACTCCCCTAAAACAGTCTCCATCTTGGAGTGACAATCTGTTTTATCTCTGGTTGTTCCTCAGGGTCAGTTTGATCTCTATGGAGAGTAGATTTCTTTTGCCTTCAAAGTTCTCCGTTCTAACTAGTTTGTACTTACCTACAAATAAACATACTAATTCAGGTTCTTAACAGTTTATAAAACTTTAGTTGCTCCTTTTACTCTCTTTGCAATTTAACTTGGAACATGGCTTTTCTGTTTTCAGATCAACTAATCAACGCAAACTATTGTGTTGCATATTAATAGACCATATAGACTGACCAAGGTCCTTTCTTCTGTTTGCCACAGTATTACAGAAGTTATTATTAATATTTTTTGATCAATAAAGATCATTTTTGGACCTAAGATTTTTCTCACAGTCGATTTGTAGCCAAGGAGAAAGAGATCTTGAGACAACTTTATTCCATGGAAAAGAAGAAAGAAAAAAAAGTAAAGGACTTACCAAAAGTTTTACTTAAAAATCTAGATTTATAATTTATGCCACTGAACTTAAGAACATAAGAAATACATCTTATGTTCTTGTGTCTGCATGAATTAAAAGCTGAAGCCATTCCAAATTGTTTTGAGCCATGTTTTCATGATGTTAATTTATATAAGTTGTTCAGACCTCAACTCAGATCACATCCATCATAATAATGGTAACACTTTTAAATCTAGGACACAATTTGTCATTTAAAACAAATGCATTAAATGCTATATTTAAGACACCTTATTTTAAATTACAACAAATCTCTAAAGCAAATATCCCCTGCCCTGGAGCTACATTTGTTAATTCTCCATTAAAATGCATCCTTTTCTCCCTGTTCTAATGAGCACACCCGCCCATTTACCATGAAATCATTATTAAATATTGATCAGAACCCTAGCTTCAACCAAAGGTATAGCATGTAGTTAATCATAGCTTCAAAGAGAAGCTTTTGTATTTTAAACACGTTTTGGAACTTTCTAAGCAAATCATGTAAAGATTAGTCCGTAGATTTTAAACTATGCCTTCAAACTTTGCCCTTAGCAAAATGAGATTTATTTAAGCATGATTTATGCTATCAACATATAAAAATGGGACAATCCCAAGAATATATAAAAAGAATTTTTTAAAAATCAAGAATAAAAATTTTTCTCCTTTTACTTGTTAAGGAAAAAATTATTCATGACACTTGTTAAAGATGGGACGAATTTATTCATAAACAGGGGACTATTGTGATAGTTATAGAGATCAGTGCAAAGGAGTCTCGAAGTAGGGGAGATAGATTGGGTTCAACTCCAAACACAATAATTAAAAGTAAAAATTTATAGTCAAAAGCTGGGACAGGGTAGGGTGATGGGTCAGTGGATGAAAAATTATGAAGAGGAAATATTAGAGGTTTAAGAGATTTTAACTAAAGCAGCCTAACAGTATTTTTGCAGGGTGATCAGGTATGATCAAGGATGGTGCAGAAGGAGGAGCCCAGTTAGGTACTAAGGATGGTAAACTGGATTAGAAGAATTCTAAACTGGATTAAAAGGATTCTTGCCAAAATTGGGCAATATAGAGATGAACACGGAAATTTAGAAGTCAAGGCCTAGTTGAAAAAAAGTTCAGAGGAGACTGATTAGAGCTTGGTCAAGGAGAGAATCTTTGTCAAAATCAGGATAAAATTTGTAAGCATTTGAGAGAAAAATTATTGTATTATTTTTCTATTACATCCCATTTTTTTTTTACCTCTCTTACTCTGTATAACCTTTCATACTTATCAATTGCTCAGTATGTCTCTCTTCTGTTGGTTTGATTATAAAATCTTTTATCACTACTAAAAAATTAAAACAATTCCAAGATTCACTTTCCAGGAAAAGAGAAATCAGCCTGTTGACTGGAACAGAGAGAGGGGATAAAGCAGCATGTGAGGGTTGTGTGGAGTTTCCTTTATTGGTCCCTGTTGCCCTTCATGTCATGTAATCAAGTCATAGAGTATAGGAAAGAATATAACAATTTGAAAATTATTCTCCTTTCCATTGCTTATCATGCATTCTAGCTACACAAACAAATAAATAAAAAACAACTTGAAATTTCCTCTAAAAAGCAAAATATACTCAGGGACCAGAAAGGAATTTTTCTAGAATATAATTCAGTAGGGAAAGTTTTTTACGCCAATGGAAAACTACGTATTATAGAGTTTTCCAACAAAAAGCTATGTTTATAGACCACCTTTTTCCCTTTCCTGATGTTGGAACTCAGCAGGTATTTTACAACTCTATAAATCTTGGGTAACTGACAGCAATGTAAAATTTTTATCCATGGACATGCAAATTCTGTCCTGTCTGAAGGTTCCCTTATCTTCTCTCCCATCCTGTGGCACAACCAGCTTTATCTCCATCTGCATCTTCATTTCAATATTTTTGATCTAAAACTTTATCTGCTCTTTAGCGTCTCTTTTGAACCAGTTATATCTGTCTGGTTTCCTTATTGAATAAATTAAATAAATTTCTTGACACACATTCATTTTTATACTTGTATTACAATTAGAAATTTTACTGTTTTTTTTTTAAATAAAATTATTTTTTCACAGATCTCAACATGCTTTACTCTGTTTAAACCCATTGGCTGAGGTCCTCCATGGTCCTATTCCTCCTCCTGCTGGTTCTTGCTCAATAGCACTGAACTATTTACAGTTGTTTGAACACTCCATGCTGGTTTGCATCTCTATGACTTTGCACAGGCTGTTCATTTGTTTCAAATACCCACCCTTCTTTTCTTATGTGTAATTGTCTGCACGAGAAGTTTTATTTACTTCAAAAGCCTGCTTTTACATTATTATCTCTTTCAGGAAACTCTTGCTTTAACTGATGTGGCACCCCACCCACATCAGCAAGACACATGTTAGGAACTGCAGTCCATTCAAGACAGCTTAAGCAAAGGGCTAGGGGTGGGGAGAAATGCTGGGAGATACGGTTAAAAGGTAACAGGCACTGAGTAATGGATATAGCATGTCCAGTTGAACAAAAGTGGAAGTTCCACTCAACTCTGTAAGAGAAGAAAATTTTTTCCCTCTACCCAGTTTCCCTAGCTGGGGGCATCTAAAATTAGACTGACAAAAGATTAATAAGAGAAAAACAGAAGTTTATTAACATGTTCATCATATATACACATGGGAATATACAGAGATGAGTAACTCAAAAAGGAACTTGGGCTAATACAGCATCTTAACAAAAACCAAAAACAATAAATCATTAGAGAGGTGACAAGCAAAGGAAAAAGACTTTGAGTTTCTAGGGTGGCAAATTGTGGCAAGAAAAATATATGGGGAACTAATGGCAGATAAAGGCTAGTTTTAGCAAGGATTTTATGTAAATTCCTCTGGCACAGTCTCCAGACTGATAAGTATCTCTGGAGATAAACTTCTCTCTTTCTGGTGGAGAGGGGAGCGGGAGACACCTTTACAAATTTATATCTTACATTTAGCTAATTAGGGGGAGGGCAGAGGGCTTTGCTTATATCTTGTTCTCAATTGCCTTTAGCTCAAAAGAATCCTTATGTCAATGGCATTCTTTGGGGTGACACATGGTTTATCTCCAAGTAGGTCAGGAAGCACCTGGAATATGTCCTCCGTTGGGTACATACTTCAAATGACATAGAAAAATCTCTGAAGTAGCAATAGGTTAATGAGGGGCTTAAATACATGCCACAGGAAAAATCAGGAAAATTTCTCTTGAAAAATCAGAAGGAAAAGAGATAGTGCTGACTCTGGAGCCACATGGCTGGCTTCAACTCTCCTGCGATTTTTAAGCGAAGGCTGCATAGCCACATGACGAAGAGGTTGAGGGGAGAGGAAATGGGTTAAATTGTAAATGCATTCTGATCCTGGACTTCTAAGTTCTACCTCTAGGCAATTGCTATCGTCCAGGGAGCTTTCCTGCTCAGTGTACACGTTTTATGTACTCATGTTTACACCTCCTTCTTCTCTAGTTTGAGTCCTTAATGATGAGATCACCATCAGATTATTTCTCTTTCATTCCCTTTGTAAAGTAAAATGATGAATATACTTCCATTATTATCTAAAATTGTAAGTCTGGAGTTTCACCATTTTCACCCTCTAACTGGCTGGAAAGATGTCAAAAGAAAGGAACGTGAAGGTGGCTGACTCGGCGGAGCATGTAGGAAGATGTAAGAAGCGAGAAGGCGAGTGGGAGACGTTGAGCATATAGTGAACATACTATGAATATGGCCTGATTAATGCATTATGGATTCTGGGGGTTCATTCATTCATTCATTCATTCATTTCTGCAACACATGTTTCACTAAACCCCTTCCATGTATCAGGTGCTCCTGATGAAGAAGACATACAAAGTACCCCCTACACTCATTAACTTACAACCTAGTGGGAAAGTGAGTGTGGTAGGGTATACAATTCAGCTCCACTGACATCCGCCTGCCTTTTTGCCACAAGCGAGTAGCCACTAGTGATAGAGTTTAACAAATACATCAGCCTTAAGTAATTATTATAGTAGCCTGACTCCTGCTTGTAACGTTATTGAGTCTTTGAAATTCACTACACTATAGCCAAATCATCAAGGTGTCCTAAAACTATGCTCAAAACTTTCCAAAGCTGCACTGAATTGTTGAGAGCTTCTCTGAGAGACAGTAAGAACAGTCGTAAAATTATAAGTAGTTTTCTTTATAACCTGTAACTAAATACAGACTGTAACAATGATTAATTTTGTTAATATTCTTAGTGTTTCAGGACTGTTATATTAACAAGAACATCATGCATCACTGTTGGTTTCCAACAGACCGATTAGTCCCTGTGCCAGGTTAGTGTAATTAGAGCCTAATGATTTACACCATTAAAAAAGCACTAAATATTTTACTAAACTGAATACAGTATATAAAAATTAATTTAAATGTCTCCAGGCTTGAAACAATTGAATCAATGATGAGAAAAAATTCTTTCATTTTGAGTAAGAAGCAAAGGCACCAAAGGAGATTAAAAAAAAAAAAACTGAATTGTAATAAAAATATAAAGATATTTAAAATAAAAATCTGAACAGCATCTTGTCATATTTCGATCCTATCTTTTAAGCAATATTCATTAAGTCAGAGAAAGGACAAAGTTTCTAAACTTTACTGTGGTTTCTAAAACTGCACACTTTAGGATCTTTTTTCTTTTATGTGGGTGTGATAATTCATTTGTGAGAGATTAGAGGAAACATGCATATACTAATGGTAAGATGCACCATATAATATATACTTCACAAACAGACCACAGTATTGGTGGACTTTTAATGGTCTTTTATGGACTTAAATGTCAAATACTTAACAGAAAAATTTCTTAGTATGGGAGGATATAATAATATTCAGTAAGTACAGGTTTATTGATTGGACAGTATGTGTGAGGAAAACAAATAGGGGAGGGGAAGGTCTCACTGTGATATCGAATAAGGCTAATTACAAATTATCTTAGCAATAAATATAATTTTAAAATATAACAACATTTAATACGGCAAAAAATATAGTCAATGCTCATCACAATTACTCGAGTTTATTTAGTTGCCTTGAAGATTCTCTACATCTTTATCAAATACTTGAAAACGCTAAGATAGAAATCTTTCTTTCTCTTCCACAAGAAGATTCTGTCTTTAACATCAGTTTTCTTACTACATGAGATGGCTAATGTTATGTATCAGCTTGACTGAGCCAAGTGGTGCTCAGATGAAACATGATTTCTGGTGTGTTTGTGAGAGTATTTGCAGAAGAGATTATCATTTGAATCAGTGGACTCAGTAGATGGCCCTCCCAGTGTGGGTAGGCTTATTCCAATCTGTCAAGGGCCTGAGCAGAACAAAAAGGCAGAGGAAGGAGGAATTTGCCCCCTTTGCTGCCTGCCTGGCTGTTGGGCTAGGACTTCTGTCTTCTTCTGTCCTTGTGCTGGGATTCAGATAATTGTCTCCTCTAGTTCTCAAGCCTCTAAACTGAGACTGAATTATACCCCTGGGTTTCCTGGATCTCCAGCATGCAGACAGCAGATTGTGGGACTTCTCAGCCTCTGTAATTCCTCACAGTTATTCTCTTCCTATACATACATCCCATTGGTTCCATTTCTCTAATATACTACAACCTTGTCACTGGACAGTGGGGTTCCCCTCTCGGTGCCTTGTCCGGGTTCTTGATGTCTCGAACAAAGAATTGAGCAAGACACTGAAATGCAGCAGAAAAGAAGAGTTTTATTAGAGGGGAAAGTAAAGCAACACTACACTTCCAGATGTGGAAGTAGCCGGAGCAAGAGAAGAGCCGCTCAAAAGGCTCAAGGGCTCAAGGGCACAGTAACACAGCCTTTGGGGTTTTTATCCCTATTTGCTGTGGGAGGTTACTTTTCTTAGAGGAGTAGGCTTCCTTGATTGACAACTGAGATTGACAGGACTCAGTGACTTATCATTTGCTTTCTGCACATGTTCGTTCTCAGAATTCATCTGTTATAACGATGTTAATGAACTTCCGGGCATATGCATCATGTTATGATGATGGCATAATGAGGCTCAGGTGAATTGAAGGTCGTTGGGGTCTTCACTGTGCACATGTGAGTGACTGGCTAAAACTTGTACCCATTTTTCTGCTCACTTGTTTCCTTGTATGAGTCACTTTTAGCCCAAAAATGCCTTCTGACTTGCTCAATGGTGGGAAGACTTGGGTGGACCCTTTCTAAAATAGAATGACCTCAGCATCTTTGCAGGTGGACCCGAAACCCCCTATCTAACTTTCCTGCCTAACCCTTTTCTAAGAGCCATGAACTCCCTTTTTATTAGTATGGATGTTGAGGGATGCGAGGTCTCTTCTTCTGTATCTGCTTCCTGCTGAGGAGGGTCGTAGTCCCTGCCTATTAAGGTTTCATGAAGCTCTCTCTCTCTCTGCCTTAGTCGGGACGGGGCCTTGGGTTTCTTGCCAAAGTGCTGCCTCTGTCCCTAGACATGGAAAAAGATACAAACTTGTTACTTGAATCACATATCTAGTTACATTTCTATTATTGATTCATCCATCAAGTGGGTAAAAAGAAATCAGCCTTGATTAATATATTTAGTAATATATATTAGGACTCTAAAGGTCCTGTTTCAGCCTTAAGCCATTCTCGCTTTATAATGGGCCAAGGAGAAGGCTGAGTTTCAGTGATTCCTATCAATAGCTAGAGGACCTGAGTTACCAGTTTCAAGGTTATTACCTAAGTTTGAGGAAGAGGGTCTTTCTCCAAAGAAAGGAGAAAACACTTAACTAGGTTTACTAATAAGATTAAGAATTTTGCAAGTGATGGCCTGTATCAGTCTCACCTCATTGAAAATCTGGTTCTCTTATTCTGTAGAGTTTACCAAAGTTAATTTATTAATATTAATTTGTAATCAATATATTAATTTGTAAATTAATATATTGCCACCTGTCTGGCTTAGGACATTTCAAATCACAATTCACCTTTAATTATTTACTTCGAGGATCATATCTTATTAATGTTTCTGTGAATTCAAAATAGCTCCCATAGTATGAGTGGGTACCAGAAATGACAGACTGCGACTGCCTTTCTTATACCTAATTCAGTTGCTAAAACCCTCTACAGTGGCGGCTCATTCGAAGCAGTATGGTCTTTGCAACATTAACAAGGAGTTAAAGCTTGTTCTTCAAAGAGGAGTTTCAGCTCCCCAATACAGAGCTGGGAGGAAAGTTCCAGGAATTTTAGGTCCTATCCTGGGCTCTTTAGAGAAAGAACAACCTAAGCTTTTTAGAAGTTAGTACCGAGAAGCTTATTGAACCATCTTGGTCAACTACAAAAACTCTTTCCAAAGATAGCACGTCATGCAGAGCATCCCCCGTTTTCTTTCAAATCTAATGAAAAAAAGCATACAAGTAGCAGTCTCTACTGGAGCAATGGTGTTGGGTGATAGGGAAAACAATGCCCAGAGCATTCCTACTACCTCGAGCTCTTATACTCACCCTGTTCCTCGCTGGCTGCAAAGCACTGTGGGAACCCCTTAGCTCTGCTGGGTCACCTGTTCAGAGAGAGCTTAGAGGGAGCACTCCCTTAGATGGAGCACTCCGTCCCTCTAACACATTAAAGGATATGAAAAGATGACTCTACTTAAGATCTAATTAAGTTTTTGACTATAATTGTTCAGTTTTATTGTCTTCACTGAAAACCAGTAAACCAAAATGTACTATCATATTTATCATATGTTCTATACTTCTACGTTGTTAAAGCTCAGGATAAATTAGAATGTTGAATTTTTTTTTAATCACTTAATGATCTGAACTTGTTCTTTAAGAATAAATTTGACCTATGCAAAACCAGTTTTTATTAAAGTAGGTCAAAACTCAGATTATTACCATGGAATTGGGATGACAAAGTATAACTTATTCATGTACCCTTTAAGAAAAATATTCAGAGGTCTCGTGGAACCTCACACTACTTCCAGCTCTTTTCTTACCAATTCTTTGTTAGGCTCCCTTCTAAGCAGAGCTGACTGAGAGGGACGTGCATCACTCCTCAAAGCCATCAAGACTGCACTTCATGACTGAGGATGGACCATTCAAGATCAGTATTCGTTGATCAGATTTGAAAGAAACTTATATAATAGATTAGAGAAAGGTGTTTAAACACCTGAATTCACCCTGTATCTTTAAAGCAATAATCTAATTTTTAGCAACAGTAGCTCTTTCACAGGTGTAGGAAGAATGTTTACTTCCATTGAACTAATTTGTTCTAAATTGAGAAAACATTTAGAAACTTAAAAAACATAGATGCTCCTGTTTTCCTAGGACAGGAATAGAAAGGAAAAGGAGAACAAGATTATACCAAGCAGCTGAATATTACAGCCTTCTCTCCACTGAGCTGACTAAATGATGTCGATTTTATTTTTTTTAAAGCAATATTCCCAGGTATGACTAAAATAATATATATATGTATACACGTTTATTTTGCTAACGAGTAATTAAAGATGTCATATGCTGATAAAAACAAATGTACATCTAAAATATAAAGCTTGTTATTTTTGGTTAAAGAAATATTTTTGCATACCTTATTTAGAGAGATGGTTATTTTCTTAATACATCAGGAGAAAACTATCTCTGAATTAAGAAAGAACTCGCCTTTCCTCCCAAAGAATTTTAAAGTCACTGCTTCAATTGTTTTTAATAATTTCTCAAAAAAAAAACAACTCCATTTTCTTTTGTAACCGCAACAGTTACGTAAAAAAATAAATTACTATATTTAGGCATCTATCTCTGTAAACAACATGAGCTTACAGGAGTGAGCTTTCCATTAAAAAAAAAAAAATACATCTTAAAGTGCAGGTTTTGTGCCTAATGATTTAAATCGAAATTTAAATAAAATTCACTGTGTTCACATTTCCTTATCCCTCTCCCCACCTCCCACAATACTTTTCTTCATGTGAAATAACCCAAATCTCTTTAGCTTTTCCTCAAAGGACCCATTTTCTAAACTAATCATTTTTAGTCATTCTCTTTTGATCTATCTCCACGTTTTCTACATCTTGCTTCAAAGAAAGGGCCTCAGATTGGACCCTGTACTCCCATAAAAGCCTGATGAATGCTGATCATAGAAGGAGCACTCATGGTTACTTCTTCTCATAGAAGAAAATAGTCTCGATCTCCCAACTTCCTCAACCATTAGAAGCTAATGCCACCTCTGACTCAGTTATTGGGTGATGAGGTATTAAGACCTAATTTTCTGCCTTTCCATTTAAACTCTTCAGTCATAATAATAGTAAGTGCAGCTATTTCTCAAACACCCTATCTGTGCCAAGCCCTGTGCTATATATTTTAGCTGCTTTTTAAAATAACAAAACATTGTTATTATCCTCATTAAGCACAAGAGGTTAAATAAGCTCCCTGAAGTCACAGAAGCTATCTGTGGGAGAGTTGGGATTCAATTATAGGTTTAACTGATTCTAAAGTCCAGTTACAACAAATATTCTTCATGGCCTCCAGTTTAGAAACATAAGAATCATACAAGAAGCCCTCACAACTCAAGGCAGGTGCCGACTCTCTCCACAGGGCACTTTTGTTGCGCCTGAAGCCACACAGAGCAGGAGCCGCAGAAACACAGAGGCCAAGCACCTGAGCCCTAGTGAGCAGATCCAAGAGCAGGAATGAGCAAACGCTGTCTGGCGCCCTCCTGTGGACAGTGTCATGTGAGGCGACACATACAGGCGGAAGTGTAATCATCATCTAACAGTGACTCACCAAACAGTTCAGATACATGCACAAGAACGCCAGGAGGCAATTTAGCCAAGGACAACCGACTATCTGGGTAACCTGGTCAACAAGTTAGTTTGTTGCCATTTAAGTACACGTTTCTTGTCGTTGCATTTTTTAATAATATGTATTAAAACAATTATAATTAAATTTTTAAAATGTGAAGATTCTCTGAAGCACCTGGAATAAAATTTAGAAATCAAAATTTGCCTCCTTTAAATAAGGCATCTGATCACTATTGACATGTTTTGCTTATCAGTGGCTCATGATATTTTGAGTTGTGTATAATAAAGGTAAAAGATACTGATACAACAAGCATAAGCCAATAGTATTTTAGAAGAGAACTATTGATCACTTAAGTTTACAAACAAGGTAACCTAAGTCATGAGTCATTAGAGAGAATTTACTTTCTTTATTCTTTATTGCTCATTGTATACGCAAATATTTATTCATTCATTTTATTTAGAGATTTAACTCAATAGAAACAACATGATGCCTAAGACACTTTCCAAAGAAATTCAACATAATGAGTACTTTTAATTATATTATAAATGATTTCAGGATTCTCATAAAGCTTTTATCTTCTTTTTCATAGTAACCTAAGTGTTACTGATAACTTAAGCACCTTAGTTCTTTTTTAAAATATCAAATAAACTTCTGGGTAACAGCTGATAAATTTCCAGGTTCTTATTCCCCTGAATGATAGATGAAACAGCCACTCAGAAATTTAGGACATATCTATCTACTTTTATCTGCAATATCACCACAGTGATGTTTATTTTAATAGAAAAAGGCTAAGAGTGATTCTCCAAACTTGTCTCTCATTCTTAATTTCTTTAGCATGTTATATTTTGTGTTCTCTTTTTAAATTCCTAAACTCCTTTGATCCAGAGTCACTGTTTTCATTATCTGAAGTTGACAGAGTTAATGACTCATGATAGAGGCAAAAGCTACTTTCGGTTTCCCTGTTTGGTGCAGGAACTCGACCTGATTTATAAACCATCGAGACGCCGCCATTGCCAGAAGTCTTCCGTCGTACTGCCATTCTCCATTTGGGGATTATTGTTGCCTTCGATCCTCTCACTCTTCAAACCCATTCCTTTGCAGTCCTCTGAACTTCATTTTTCTAAATGGCTACTCTCCACTCTCCAATAATACTCTTTCTCTAAGTTATCATGGTTCTCTTTCTTTGTGGCAGGAGAGCTTGGTGTTTAAAAGCGGTCCCTGGAAATAATAAAACTGTCTGAACTCAAATTTAGTCTCTACCACTTTCTAACTGTGTAACCTGGAGACATTTCTTTAATCTCTCTTTGCTTCATTTTCTCATTTGAAAATAAAAATAATAATAGTACCCACCTCACATGATCGGGACAATAACATAAGAATTTCATATGTTTAGTAGAAGAATATTGACATATGCTCATTGTTCAATAATTCTATCCATGATTATATTTCTAATTATTCCTTCTCAAATAATCAAGAAACCAATGGGCTTTTATACAACTACTTTTTTAGTTCATTTTTACTCACACTTCAAATTTCTGTCACCCCAAAATAAGCCCCCAAGGTCCTCTGCGTGGTATGAATTTAAAAACAAACAAACAAAAAATCTTTCAGAACTTTGATTTTTACTTAGATTTTTGAAAAACTACTGAACTTTTTGGGCTTAAGAAAGGGAATATATTATTACCGCAGAGCAAAATGCCTTAAAATTCCTTTCTGTCCAGCTCTGTCATGCACAAGATCATCCCCATGAATGACAGATGTTCTCCTCAGTCTTTTCTCTTTACCATCGTATCTTTCCAATTCTCACAATTCCCTAAGCCTTAAAATACAAATCTGTTGGTTCACTTCACCAGGCCAGCTTTTCTCCATTCCTTTTATTTGTTGTTTTCCTTCAGTTTGTTCAGTTGTTCTGAATAAATATAGGAAAGGTGTGGGGGTGTTTTAAATACTGATTCCTTGGTCCCATCTCAGAAATCCCAAAATGATTGGTCTAGAGCATTGTCTGAGCATTGAGGTTTTACAAAGTTCCCTGGATGATGCCAATGTGCCTCCAGGGCTAAAAGCCACTGGTCACCCTTTTTCCTCTCTCTTCAGTGTGAATCTCCTAGCTTCTCTCTTTCTTCCCACACCAAAGCTCTCACGTGATAAAATAAAGTTCAGGAGCTGGAAGGAAAGAAATGCGATTTGTTCAATGTCAGAAATTCCTTTAGGGGGATTGAGGAGAGAAACATACTCTGGATATTTATTTACATGTGACTCTTGTTGCTCTACTTCTCTTCTCTTCTTCGCTCCCTGAAGACCTCAGCTCTTTATTCTCGTATCTCTGCCACCTCTGTTCATTGGCGGGAGCTTTCGCACAGCCTTTATTAGCTGAAGCATTGTGTGGTTTCCCTTAGGGAAACGTATGCCGGTTGGCTCTATGGATAAGTGACCCGCATTCATAATGATGCTCAGTTATTTTAAAGTCTGTATATGAAACCAAAGTATGTGTTTTGAAAAGTGGCTAAGGTGCAAGGTCGAAGGCTCTGTATTGGAGTGAGGCGAGGATCATGACTCACTGTTTCACTTATTATCCATGTAACCTTGGGTGTCCTCTGTAAAATAGGGTTGATGACGTTTTATCCACTACATCACTGTATGGCAGAGGTAAATTAGATCATCACTTTTGTGTCTTTTTCTGTCTTATTGTGCCTTACTTTATGTCTTCCAAGATAATTTACTGCAAACTTCGATTGGTCTTTACTGTAAAATCACAGATTTGAATTTGCATCAGCCTTTAAAAAAAAAAAACCTTTTGCTCAAGGTTACAATTACGTAAGTTTCCAACACATTTCTTGAGGAGAATGTGGCCACCAAATGAGATTCCATGCTACTTTAGTCCCTAAGCACTCAGAACAGAGCCCGCCTGGGGAATCAGGAAATGGTGTGGAGTTCCAGAAACATCTGTGTCGTGTCTGTGTCATACTGCCATAATACCCCTCACTACTTCCAATCTTGATATCCTTCCTTGTCCTCTGGGAAATGTGAGACACACAGGGTTTGACTAAATGTCTCCACTGAAATGTCACCTCCTTATAGAGGACTACCGTAATCACCTACCAGAAACAAAAGACCCTTTCACTCTCTATCTCCTTCACTTTATTTTTCTTCGAACACCTTGTTAGCACCTGAGCGCGGACACGATGATCCACGTCCCCCCACCCCACACCCCCCACCGCGGGGTCCGCGAGGACAGCGGGCGGTGGCTCTGGCTCGCTCCTTACAAAGAGCTGCTGAGTCCCTTTTATTTGTTGTCCCAACGTTAGAGCAGCTTGCCGCATGGCAAGCGCTTGACAAATACTTTTTTTAAATAGAAAAATAGCTTAAATTCTAAAGGTAACTATCATTCTAATCGTCTGAGTGCCTTTCGTTTTAAGCAGAAGACTTCGCCGCAGAGAAGTTAAATCGATTTCCCCGAAGCTCCAGCCAGGAGTCTGCAGGGCTGGCGCCCACATCGCTCTCCACCAAACTGGCTGTTATTATCTCTTCTTCTTATAGACTGGATCCTATCAGCTACATACGGGTGTCTAAAAGTATTCAAGTCTGAAAATGTATTGCATGGAAATTTTAGCTTTAAAAAAAAATCTGTGAACAAAGTGAAATTAATCTAATTAAAAATCCACAAAACCTAAGGTCAACTACTCAGTCAGCTTGTTGTTCAACTGTTCCTTGACTCAGCTCTTTAGAGAGAGAGAGAGAGAGAGACAGAGACAGAGACAGAGACAGAGACAGAGAAATTAAGTTGAGCCTGGGTTAAGAGTACATTAAAATACATTTGCTATAATTATAGATGGGGAGATCTCCAAAAGGAAAATGCCTAATACCACTCGTGCCTGTTAAGATAGTCGAGGGTTGGAGGAGTAATAAACAGTGGTAGACTTTACATCAAAATAACTCTGAGGAAAGTGTTTTTGCCTCGAGGAACTTCATGGATTTGGTATTAACAGATGCTATTCCAGTGCAGCGAGTGGCCAGTCCTCCTGACAGGAGCATGCGGAGCACCCTCACCAACACCCACCTCAGGCACAGCTCAGGACGGGGAGTATCACTTGCCCAGCTCTTCAAAGACCAGCCCCTGTGGCAGTCTCATGCCCACCGGGGCAGTGTTGAGGGAATAGAAAGAAAGAGAATAAAAAACAAAAAAGATGTTCTTTCAAAGTCCCCAACACCATTTCTTTAATACCTTTTCAGTTTATGAGATTTGACAAGGAAATAAAGGCATTGCTTCAGGCCATTCCAATCTCACAATGTAAGAATTCTCTTAAAATTGCTACATCTAAAAGAGCTTTTATATTCACGTCATTACTCAAGGAAAATTGTGAGGATATGGGGAAGGATGTGAGGAAAATCTTATTAAAACATTCACACACACACACACACACACACACACAGACACACACACTCGCATCTCCTACCTATCCATCACTTATCAAAAATGTCATGAGACATTAAATGATTAGAATACTTCCAAATGCTTCGAAAAAATTATGGTACATAAAGGGAAGGAAAATAGAGCACTTTGCAGTTGTAGTGTTATAGTCATGAAATACATATTGAAATATGAGTATATGATAAACCCATGAGGGTACATAGTTGAGAGAATAGAAAGTGAAGGCATGGGTTTGAGTTAGAATCCTGTCTGAAGCCATGAACGGAAATAGTCTTCTGGAACCAGATGTCACTAAAAGAAAATTTTACCAAACATTTCGTGCTGGTTGACAGAAAAAATTATATGTGTGTGAGCATGTATGCATGTCTGTGTCTATATATCCTTTTGAAGCTCTTTAAGCAAAGTGACATTTAAAAGTACGCAAAAACATAAATATCTTTAGAGATCAAACAGTAAAATTATATTAGATAAAAATATTAGGGTGGGAGGTCAGAAGGCAGCAGAAACAAAGCTATTTTAAAAGGAATGTTTATATTGATAATCTTATCAGCAATGATGAGGTAAGGTCTTCAAAACTCTAGGGAAAATGTTTTTGAATTTAGAGTCCATTCTCATTCAAACTGGCAATTAAGGAGAGGGGGTAAAAATAAATATTTTAAGCTAGTCAAGAAATAAGAGATTTTTACCTTCATGTAAATAAAATATTGCCTGAGGGTAGACTCTAACAAAATGAAAAGAAAGAGGAAGTCATAGGGACAATATGCAAGGTAAACAAAACAAAACAAAACAAAACAAAAAACTGTCAGAACAACAAATCCAGAAAACTTCAAACCACAATCCCAGGAGACCTGCCCAACACCTAGAACATGACCAGCGAAATTAGAACAGGCAAGTCACAGACTGTGACCAACATCTCCTTGTGGAGAACATAGTGAAATTCAATCAGCAGATAATTTGTTTAAAAAGCAAAATCTTAGTGACAATGTGAGAACAGCATATGCTTATTTCGCTGACCAAGAAGAGACAGTTAGAAATTTCAGAAAAAATTTTTGAGCAATAAAATAATTTTCCAAATAGAAAACGAATAGAAATGTAGCATAAATTGAAAAGTTACCTAATGGAGAAAATGACCTTCATTTGACTTTGAGGCTTCAAGAAACTTCTTTAAGGCACAAATTCTCATAAGTAGCTCAGGCTTAACAACTATGACATTTCCTTCTCTAGAGGTCAAACCATTTACCCGAATAAAAATAAATATTACTTACTTAATCATAAGGTCACAAATGCTTTTTATAAGTTTTCCATTTTTAGAATCAACCTCTAGACAACAAACGGAAGACAAACCCATGCCTTCAGATAAACAGAACAGAATTTCACATAAACAGAATAGAAATTCTTTTGACACAGAGCTGGCAGCAGTGTGGAAGCGGGTAGAAAGGGGTAAGGGGGAGGGTAATACACAAGTACTAATTTATTCATTTTGCAAAATGAAAATCAAAAAATGCTGTCTAATATTTATTTTAAAAATAGGTATGCTAGTGTATTTTAAATTCTAGTAGAACTGTTCATTAAGAATTAGTAACTATAAGTTATTAATCAGAAGAACTATAAAAATAACTATGTGAAGTATATGTGCCAAGAAGTAGTTTGCCCTGGAACCTTCATATATTCTAGGCAATGAGCTAAAAATTTAACATTTAATCATTATCATGCTGATAAAGAATTTGAGGCTTGGAAAGCTTAATTAACTTGTCCAAGAAACTATTGAGAAGCCGTAGATCCAGGACTTGAACTCTTGCTTGCCAATAAAGCCCAAGCTCTTAACCATGCTATAAGGCTTTCAGTTTTATTGAGGAATTACTACTAAGTGCCAGGTATTTCTAGGCACTAGGGAACACAAACATTAATAGAGACCCTTCCATTCAGGAGATAGAACTTTGTAAGTATCAGAGTCCTTCAGCGATACTACTTTCCATTCAGTTACCAAGGTTTCAGCAAAACAAGACAACGACTTAAATGTAAGGAGGACTATTTAAGTCATGTGTAATTGTCCAGGGTAGAATTTGACTTATTAACACCTTTTCATTTGACAGTACCATTTATTCTAGAATCTCCAAATGGCTGTTCATGCGTGATTAAGTTGGCTCAATCCTCTAGAAAACCTTCTCTGGTGAATAGTACCAGAGACTGACAGATGAAAGATGCAGCCTTGGGTACCAGGAAACTCAACTGTAAAATGTATACACTTTCCTGAGCAGGGCTGTGGCATCTGGTACTCAGCTACTGAATTACCTCTAGCAGAAGAACGTCATAGAAAGTCACTGAGAAAGCCAGGACAGAAAGTTCTACCATGGACAAATAGTCAATAGTCCCAGCAATGTTCACAGATTCTACCCAGGTAAATTTTCTGCCACGTGACTTGCCCATATCCACTGCTGCTCCACTCAAAACTCTTCTCCACACAATGGCCAGGATGATACTTTTAAATGAGTGTAAATGTGTACTTGGAAATCACTTGCCTAAAATCTTCAGAGGCTTTCTATGTCCTCTATGGATTAAATTTGCAAGACTTTGTTGCAGAAGCAACAAAAGCTCAAAAGCTCAGGACTTGTTCTGAGTGCTTACAATGGGTGTCACTCAGATGGAGCCTTCCTCTCCAGTCTTATCTCAGGTGACCCTTCTCATTGCTCACCACATTTCTATCCTTCTCTCTTGAAGGGCTTCTGTGCATGTTACTTCTGAATTCATTTTGTCCATCCACCATCCCTAAACAACTAGGCTTGGAGTTGGGGAGAGATTTTACTGCCTCCACATATCAAGTTAAATTGCATAAAATGTTCTCTTGGTGGGGAAATGTCCCTCATGTTTCTAAAGAATCTAAAATCTGCAGCCTCTCTAAGCACTCTGCATCTCTTTCATAACCTTTATCTCAACTGACTGGAATTTAGCAGTCATTCTTGAATTTGTTGAATGTTGGTCTCCCATGATCCATTTTAATTTGATGAGAATAGATAACATATATCTTATTCATTATTAAATTCCCAGTGCCAGGCACAGAGTCAAAAAATTGTTTGTTAAATAAATGAATATTCACTGTAAAAGAATTAAAAAGACTGTGTTGATCCCATATGATCACTTGAAAAGGTACTCTTTCCTCTTGCAACCCCATCACCCCTTGCAGCTTTCTGGGCTACATTGAGATATTTCCTCCTAAAAGCACTGACTTCAAAATATCTTGAGCTTGAGAACAGAGAGATTTCTCCCGAAGTACAGAGACAGGCATCATCCTCCTCTCTCTAACGGGACTTCGCTTGGAGCCTTCTGTATGTCTGGCGCTCGTCTAAGATCTGAGCATTCACAAATGAAAGGCATTTCCTGTCTTCAAAGAGCTTCCTGTTCAATGGGACAAATGGAAAAACTAACCCAATGATAGCCACATGGTGTGGTCATTCTGAGAAAGAACCTCAGAAGAGGGACACCTAGACTACCAGGAAAGGTATAAGAAGAGGTATCAGGACCGCTTCCAAGTAGTAAGGCCAAAAGAAGATTGTGCCAGGAGAACACATGGAAAAAACCATCCAAACAATGGGAGCAATTGGTGTAACATCCAGGAGGGCAGGGGAGAAAATATAGGTCAGCAAAATGCCAGAGTCTTAGAATTGGATGCTTGGTGATTGACAGACCTGGGCAAGGCACAGAGCACAGAGGATACTTAGGGTCCTATCCTGAAGGTAATGAGAAGCTGTGAAGGCTTTTAAATCTGGAAATGAGAGTAAGGAAATCAGATTTGCATCTTAGAAAGAGGGCATCAAACAGTGGTACGGGTCCAGGAAGGGGAGCTATAAATAAACAAAGATCCAAAAAGGATTTCACAGAATATTTTTATATATTTAGTGGTGAGAGTTAAAATTAAAAAATAATTATTTATGTGAGTTGAAAATGGATCTACTCTCCTAGTATTTGAGAAAATGTTTACATACATCGTTTCCCTTGAAATAAATTAGGAAATGAGGATAATGTTTCTGCAAAACCTAAAGGCTGCTGATGACTCATTATCCCATTAATTGATATGAATAAATTGGGTGAATCAAGCTAAATGAGAGTCAGTCACTGCACACAAGTAGAGAGAAAGCTGAATAAGTGGAGTGTTTTATTTGTTCGTCTGGGTTCTCCCTTTTTTTTTTTTTCAAAATAATAAGAGCACTCTGTTGGGGAGCACTAAGTGGGGCACGTGCACGGAGCCCCTGACCGTCTGAGATAGGGAGGGCAGGGGATGGTGCAGATGACATGAGCCTTAGAGGTAGAGGTGGTTAGGCGAGGCCATAGAAACCTCTGCCAGGGCCCTGAGACCCACTCACTACTGTATTATTTTTAAAACTTTCTGTATTTCTTATATATTTATAATCCACACCATTAAACAAAAATATACCTATAAATCTTTTCAGAATAGGCCCTTTCTTCCCTCCCTGGGTCGTCATCGTCATCTTCTTCTTCTTCTTCTTCTTCTTCTTCTTCTTCTTCTTCTTCTTCTTCTTCTTCTTCTTCTTCTTCTTCTTCTTCTTCTTCTAATTAATTAATTTTTATGGTGACATTGGTTAACAAAATCTGATAAGTTTCAGCTATGCATTTTAACAGTGGTTCTTCTTTGAAGCTGCTGTAGAACAACGTTCTTGAGATTCTCAGGAGTCCTATTGTTGAATGGAAAGAGGGTACAAGGCCTACCCTTAGAAGCCATTTTGTCCCGTGGAAAGAATCTTTAATGTGCTGACTTAAATGTGTCTGAGGTTTTAATAAGGGATTCTACTAGCCATAATCTTGGCTTTATTTTCTCCTGATAACACCCTGGAATTAATTTTTGCCATAGGTTATTTCTTATTTTGAGAACCTTCTGCTAGCTGTAAAGAATATGGAGCCTCTACATGTGTCTTTAATAATAAACTCCTTATCCAAGCTCTTATAATTAGGTGGGAAGAGCCAATTGCTTTATCTGTAAGACCACCAGTTTAATCTAGACCTTATTCTGATTTTGTTTTAAGGAGATTTTGAAATGTTTAGTAAATAGAGACCGGGCAACAGAGCTATTTCCCATTCGTGTTTTTCTTTTATGTTAAATCCCCTGGTTCTGGCTTAAGGCTGTTTAAAGAGAGCAAAAAGTTGAGGTCACTCTGCTTCAGGATCTCTTCTTCAATGCTGTCTAAAGTGTTAAAGAGCCTATTCCCGAAGTCACTGATAGACTCATCCTTCCTTTGCATGTAGGACAAGATTACAGTGCCATCTATCTTCACAGAGCAGACTTTGAAGATGGCCTCTTGCTCAACGTCTCAGCTTTTCTAACCCCTCTAAATCTCTACAATTCAGGGTCTTTTGGGTCATCCTTAGAGTCTTTGCGCATTGACTTTTCCATTCAGCTTTTTGCATCTGAGATTCCTATTAACATGAACCAATTAATTATAAATTTAGGATTCCTAAATTATTGATTCTTAAAACAATTCTAAATTCCTTTGTAAATGTTTCCTCTATCATGTGTGTAGGCTTTAGAAAGTGGTTAACAATGGCTCTTAATTCAAAGGTCGGGTTTTAAAATCAACCACAACAGAAGTTGATTTGTTATGAATTGGATTTAACTTTAAGAAACATTTGAGATTTAGGAATTTCTTGTTGACAAGAAGGGAAAGGAAATGGATGAGTCAAGGTGGAAGAGAGGGTAATGTAGGAGTCTAGGAAGAAAAAAGAGGAATAAAGGAATCAAGCAGTTATATTTAGATTGCATTTCATGAAGATCTAAGAGAGACAGGCTTTAAGTTTTTTACTTTTCTTATTTATCTTGGCTAAGGAATCTTTCGAAGTCATTCATTTTGGAAACTGGATTTCTTTTGGAAGATTTCTTATGCTAATGAAATATGCAGACTATTATTTTTTTCAAAAGTGCCTCTCAAATAATTTTTTTTTTTCAAATTGAAAGTTTGCCAAAATAACCATTGCAATTCTAAATTATCTTTGGTGAAATTATGCCATGTGAATGGATAAATAAATAAATTATAGTGGAAATACATGTTAGAAGCAAAATTCCCAAAGTTCTGCAGAGATCCAAGAGTAAGGTCTTGACTTGAGAAAACTTTCTAAGGTCTCTCTGACTGCAGTGGGGCATGAACTTAGACTGAGACACCACCATGACAGAAATGGTCTTCAAAATACGTTGCTTGTACACTTCATATCTTAGGCTCCTGTATTAGTCAGCTCAGGCTGCCATAACAAAATGCCGTAGACTGGGTGGCTTCAACAACAGAAATATATTTCCTCACAGTTCTGAAGGTTGATAAGTCCAAGATGAAGGTGCCCACCAATTTAGTTCCTGGTGAAAGCTCTCTTCTGGCTGTAGACAGCTGCTTTCATACTGTGTCCTCACATGACAGACAGAATGAACTCTTTCTTGTCTATTATTATAAGGAAACTAATCCTATTGGATCAAGGTTTCCTCCTTATGAATTTATTTAATCTTAATTACCTCCAAAAAGGGCCTATCTACAAATATAGTCACATTGGGGGTTAGAATTTCAACATGAGAATCTGGGGGTGACACAAACATTCAATCTATTGCAACCCCCACCTTAATCATTAGATGTCTCAAATGCAAGTAGAAGGTTTAGAACAGAGAACTTGCCTTGAACCAGATTCTCATGGATAAATCAAGATAAGTCTGAGGAAAGATCTCATAAGACTTTCACAGGTAACCCATGGTAAGATTTGTCCTATAAGGAACCTGGCATGAGAAGACCTTCTGAATGCCTTAAGGGATGAATGTGTGAGAACTATACCCATCCATCTTTTTTGATTGATTATCTTCTTACATACTTTCAACAGAAAGTGTTTTTAGTCACGAGATCGGTTTTCTCCAAGGAAAAAAGTTTTAAATCTGATCAGATCATTAGAGAGTTTCTAACAAGGATTTATTATTTCTAGGAGGCATTTGGGAACTGAAAATAAAAAAGCACAGCTCTGACCGACTGAAGAGTGTGTTACCCCGCTCAGTGAGAGAGATCCCAAAGAGGAAGTTCAAAGGGTGTGCTATGCTCTTCCAATTTCAATGTCGTAGACACCATATTTTGGTAGACTTTTAAGAATTTTCTACTGCTGAATTTCAAAAAGAACACCAGAAAATTCTCTTGATGAAGCAACTCTAAATTTATTAGATGTAACATAGTAAAGACTATCACTTCGATAGAGTGTTGGTAGTGTCTACTATGAGAAAGAGGGTGTCAGAGAAGAATATTTATAAGATTTATTGAGTGATTTTTAGGGAGGTCTTGCAAGGAGGCATATTAGTTGGAATCTGTGGATTTTATGATATTATAGACTTGGATTGGTGGGCACCGTGAAGTAAGAGTTTTGAAATAGGTCCGGATGAGCAAGCTGTTCTTCTTGATAAGTAATCTCGTTTAGTTGGTTCAAGTCTTATCTTTTAATAGCAGGTAATCCCTGGAGCAAGTAGTTAAATTATGTTTGCCTAGCCCCAGTATTGTTTGGCATAGAAATAGGAAAAGAAGCTTGGTCAAAGAATTGTTTAGCACAGGGAGGAAGGTAGGTTTGGGCCAGTATTCATTGCTGTGAAGAAAAGTTTTGAAATATTCACATTTGAAGATTCTTTCTTAATAAATTTCTTTAAATTAAATCTAAGCAAAATCTGCAAATCATTTCTTTTTACATTTTTATTTGATAGTGTTAACAAGCTGAGTGGCAAAGTTTAAGCTGTTAAAATAATAATAATAATAATATATAACAAAAGTAGCAAAAAGAAGGCAAGTGCTCTCAACCTTAAGAACACATGATAATGCCAACTTTTTGACTTACAAAGGAAATAAGATCATAATTTTAAAAATCTGTTGATCAAACATATTTTTGATTTGAGAAGCAGACTCCAAGAAAATTGTATATGTGAGAGAGAGTGTATGTATTTGGGTGCGTACCTGTATGTCCCTCCTATCACACATGAGAAAATGCAGTGTGTGTGAACACAAACACTTCTCTGCAGATAGAGAGTTGGAGTGAGTGTTCATTTTCTCATTAAACCTTTATAAAGGGCACAGGCTAGAGACCAGGCCCTGTGGCAAACATTCATAATACAGGAGTCCCTGGCCTCAAAGAGCTCACAGTGGAGGGGGAGATTGACCCATGTAAATGGACATGTAGAAGAAAACATGGAAAGTGTAGTGGGAACCCTGAGGAGGGAGTGGCTAAGTCTTGATGGAAGGATCAGAGACTACTGACATTGGGGCCCAGCCTTGAAGGTCAAGGAGGAGAGAGCCAAGCAGAAGACAGGCTGTGTAGGCAGCTGTGACATGACCATGCAGTAGGGATGTGTGGGAACCAATAACCCTCCTCAGGCATTCACAGGGCCCAGGGCAAGAGTACATGTGGAGGCCCCTATATCACATCTAAATATTTAAAAATTATAAGCCAAGCTTAAAAATGCTGAAACAAAATAATTCAGTATCCTCCCTTAAAAATACTTCTTTATAGTTTCCATGTGCATCTGTTGGCCAATAGAAAGAATTGATATCACACTTCACACATGCTACATCTAAGCCTGTGTGTAACAAATTGAGAATAATGTGAATTGTTTAACATTGCAAAATGTTCTTATGCTGCCGTGGATGACTACAGTGAGCACAACACTCCTTCTTGTGAGTGCTTCCAGAACTACACGCTGGAACACAAAGAGAAGCAGGAAAATGGGTGCTCAGAATTCGTGAGCAACAGCACTTCTTATGGAAGACATTACTGCATTTATGCTGTCTGTGAGGACTGATCTGACACATTCAACATGGGAGTTTCTATAAACAGAGGTCCAAGACACGGGTCCCAGAAGACAGGGCAGTTCTAAGAATCAAATTGCCAAATGAAAGATAATGGTGACCAGATAGCCAAAGGCCTCATGAGCCATGCTCAGGAGAGTCATGACAATGACCTACCACTCAAGGAAGAGGATAAATATATGGCGGCCCTCTTTCATCATCTTTCCTCCTACAGAAGTATCATCAAGCCTTCTCTGAAACAGAAATCTAGTTATCTATTCTAGAGATAATCAAAAGTCCATTTTAGAAGGATTCTGTGGAGCCCTGCACCCTCATGAAAGAGAAAGAAGTCAAAGGATATAAAAGTTTATGTCTTTTAAGAATCTCCTGTATTACAGAAAAAAAAAAAAATTACATCTGGGAAAAAAATATACAGACTTAGTATAGAACCATACTTCATTTATATTTTACCTCCATGAATGAGTACAGTGTTTAGTATACTGTAAGTGTTAAGTAAATTTAGTTACATGGAATTGAAATTTATTTTCACTTCTAACAGGGAAGGTTAACATACATCAACTCCAGGGCCAGACTGTCTGAGATCGAATCTCAGCACGGCCACTTAATCATCTTGGGAAAGCCACTTGAACTTGTGCCTCAGTTTTCCAATCCATAAAATGGGTCTGAAAATAGGTGTTATCCCATAGATTGTTGTAAAAATTGAATTACTTAGTACATGTAAAATGTTTAGAAGTGCTTACATGCTTGGTCAACATTCAATAAATGTTACCTTTATCTTTATTTGAAACGTGTTTCTCAAAATCTTTTTTTTTTTTTCAGGACAACTGGAACAAATAAAATAAGTTCTTTTAGTATCTCTTCTCATGTAACAGTGATAAACTTTAGTTTATGGCAAATTTGCGATTATCTTGGCACTCGCCTCTTTTCTAATTGGGCACACATACATAAATCGTGACTTTAGCTGCTTGACTGTTGTGTAACTTAAGGAGTATGTATATTGCCAGTCTGTGCCACTTGGCAGCTAAAAAAAATTTAATTTAATTTAATTTAAAAAGGGAGAAATGCAGTACATGTGAGATAGTACTATGTAAATATGCTTAAATCTATCCCCATATGTTTTGTTCAAAATGTTGTACACTGTTCAGTCAAAAAAGAAAACAGAGCTGATCATATATAATCTCCCTGCTCAAAGTTTTTCTATAGGTCTCAGAATAGTAAGTTGAAATACATCAACAGACCATCAAAAGAAATAAAATGAAGAAGGGCAATGAAACAATAATTAGAAAACACATAGAAAGGAAAAATAATCATATACAAATCAAGGTAATTAGTAATCAAAGAAAATCAAATCAAATCCAAGCTAGATCTTTTATTCACCAAGTAGCAATGTTTAAAAAAATGAATATTCAATGTTGGCAAGAATGCAAAGACATATACACTTCTACAGACCACAGCTGGGAGGGCGACTGGGTTCCAGCTCGCAGGCAAAGAAATGAGAAATAGGTGGCAAGACTCTTTAAAAACTTTATACACTATGGACTTAAAATTTCTTTCCTAGAAATCACATGAGGAAATAATCAAAACTTTTTCAAAAGTTTAGACAAAGTTTTAGTACAGATTTTCATTATGGTGTTACTTACAATAATGAAACATTAGAAATAACCTAATGTTCAGTTACGTTAATTTGCGTTACAACTACACAATGAAATATTATTCATGTACATAAACAATGTTTTAGAAGCATATATGGTGACATTAGAAAATATTTATATTTTATATTGATTATATAAAAGATGGTATATAAATGAATGATATACGTGACATGTAATGCATATGTACATACATGAATATATGTTGTGCACATGAAAGGAAACACATTAAAATGTTAGCAACAGATCACACATAAGTATTAGGGTAAAAAAGCTGATTTGTTGTTGCTATGCTTTTCTTCTAGATTTATGAAATTCTCTACCAGGGCATATGGTATGGTTTCATAATCAGAAAAATAATCCCATCAAAGTTAATAAGAAAATTTTCGTGTTGATATTAAAAATTCTCCACAATTCAGCACAACCGATGTTACTATAACACTAAATTCCAGTCAAAAATGAAATCTATTAGAATAACAGGATTGAGAGAGGTGGCCAGGCTTCTTCTTAAGTTCTGCACTTACTTGGCAGAAAATTATTTAGACACTTTGAGTCTTGGTTTCCTCAGCTGTAAAAGAGATTAATAATTTCTGCTTATTCCACAAAAGTTATTGTGATTCCTAAATGAAATAGCATACTACATTAGCAAGTGTTCAACCAATATCTGTTAAGTAAATAGAGTGGCTTAATATATTAGAGAGATGTAGAAATATAAGCAGTTACTACAAGTGTTAACCAAAATAATAGATAGTAAAAATTAAGCAGAAATATTAAATATGAAATGAGTGATTCATACTTAGGTCACCAAAACCAGATGATTTGATCTTCTCACTCTCTTCTGTCCAGTCTATAATAAATGACCACTCTTTGTAAACTTAGTGAACAAAAACTTATAATAACTTTTAGGAAAGCTGAAAATGTCTAACATTGTGTTTTCCAGTAGATCAGGGACATTCCAGGTATCAGATTTTCTCCATGCATGAAGCAAGTACAATTCAAATTTTTTGTTTCAATTTGATCCATATTTTTTTCCTGAAGAGCCAAAACCAAATATTTGCCTTTTTTTTTTTTAGCATACTTGAATTGGGCCTTTTGATCATTTTTCTCAGTAAGAATACAGTACATTTATTTAGCACCTTTACATATGTCAAAATATTTTCACTTAGAATATCTTAACTGATTCTCACAACCACCCAGAGAGGTGCCGTTAGCAGTTTTCTTTTAATTCAGTGGTTTCCCCAAAAGTCCACTAGAACCAGCTCATACCAGCCAGCTAGAGCCAACTGTAAATTGTTTTAAATTTTGCAAACTGATTGCTAAGCACAGATAATATTAAAAACTAAATTATATAAATTCTATGTATAACCTAGGTATAAACTATATTAAAATTATAAGTACTCAAAATTAATCATTTCCTAATTATTTTATTACATAATAATAAATTATCTATGTTCTTATTTTTATTTATGCCTACTGAATACTTGCAGTGAAACTGCTATGTAATCATGTGCTACCAACTCCACATTCAGTGACACCACATTGGTAACTTAAAATCAGCTATGATGGGAGTATCTACACCACTAAAACTGGCAAATGTTACAAATCATGGCTTGATTTATTGTATTGTCTAGACTTTAAGAAAATTGTGACAAAAAGGTTAATAATAAAGATTAAACTTAAATGTGTGCTGTGTCTATAGCTATGAATAGCACGAAACATTGAGGAAATATTCTTCCAGTATTTGAAATCTATTATCCCCTCTAGCGAAGAAATCCTTTGTGTCATTGAAAAATGAGTGAATTTCCAACATGTTTTTATTGTTCCATTTTTGTCTTACTCATTGACATAAACAAAAATGTCAACTAACATTTTATGTCATAAATACTTTTATCTATCAATTGCAACCACAGATTGGCTACTCTACAACATTTGGCAGAAAACCAAGAAAGCATTCTGTGAGTATCAGTTGGCTGTATGAAATTAATAATAAAGAGTGTATGTGATTATTATTTGTAAATTATGTGCTATACATTCTTTATGTGAGTAAGATTCGTTATCAAGTCATATATGTAAATATATACATACAAATATAGATACATTTTGGAAAAAATTAGTTGATAAATATTTATCAGCACAACACCACCATTTAATAACAATAACATGGAAAACACTTAGATAGAAAAAATAAACAGAAAAACAGTGTGTTGAGTGATGACCTCTATCAATTATGACCTTATTTTTATTTAATGCTTTGTCATGTTGGAAAGCATCCTAAAATATACCCTTCTCGGACTTCAGCCTAAACATCAAATATATCACAATTGTGTGTCTACCACTTTCCATAATGATCACGAGTCCCAGTAGTTTGTCTTAGGTATCAGAGAGAGTATAGGTACAGACTTTGTGTGCTTCTCATATTTCTTCCTCTGTCTCTCAGATCCACCATAGCCGCCAGCC
>NW_011889192.1:0-5407 GCF_000151845.1 Pteropus vampyrus
GGGAGGGGCCGTGTCCTTGGATCAGGAGGCAGGGAGGGGTTGCCTGAGGCGCAGAGAGTTCAACAGAGCCTGAAGGCAGAAGGGCCTGAGCAGGCTGAGAGTCCCTGAGGCAGCCAGGGATTGAATACCCAGAGCTGGGTGAGTGATGGGGGTGGGGCAGAGGGTGAAGGGGAGGGATGGGAGCAAAAGGGGGATGAACTTGAACTTTATCCACTGGTGTATATGATCAGAAGGCTTTGAGCAGAGGGGCTTATCGAGGCCTGACTCTTGGAGAATATCACTGGCTACTGGGGGGAGAAGAGTCTATTGTATTTGCTTTCTTGGAGGGAGGGGGCAGAGATGGGAGCAGGGAAGTTCGAGTTGGGGGTACAGACACCACCATGGTCTAACCTCCATCCCACATCCAGCATTCTGGAGCACTCACCCAATATAGCTACACTTACTATCTAACCCCAAAAAGGGACGTTTAAAAGAATTCCATAAAGGCGAAATCAACCATAATTTAAAATTTTTGATTGAATTACAAATTTCTTTGGTACACTTACAAAGGTACACAAAAGGACTTTGCTCTCACTAGAAATAGGACTATGACTGACCATGCTTCCTTAGTTACTAAAATCTTGATTTAACACTGTGACGTCAGCTTGAAGGCTTGACTCAGGGCAGTTTACTCCCATTCTGGACTGGAGGGGCTGTCACAAGCGGGCGCTCAGTAGCAGAAGGGTACCACTAGCTGGGCGTACCAAGTCATCCCCCTCATTGGAAAGTCCGTCCATCTATTACGCAAAACCTTTTCTTAAAATCCGGCTACTAGTTCGGTTTCCCGTCTTGCCAGTTGGTTTTACTGACCTAGGGGAGGTGCCTCACGTTTGTTTCATAAATGGGTTCAAAACCCAAGGAGATCTTACATTTTAAAACTACAGGTTTTTAAAACAGATTATTTTAGAATTTGTGGAGATGGCGCAACTTAAAACATTCCGAATCCATTGAACTATATCCTTTAAAAGGGTGAATTTCATGGTATGTCAATTCTATCTAAATTTTATAACATCGTTTCTGCTTCCAGTTATTTCAATGTGTCAGTATGAGGGTGGTTACTGGTCCAACGCATTGTTGGCCACTAAGTCATGTGTCTGTGGAAACATTTCTCACGTCTGTTTGAGCATCTTTACCGTGAAGGGGCAGACGTACGGAAAGTGTGTTTAAGGTTTTTATTGGGCGTCCAAGACTGAGAGCTCATGCCACTCCAAGAAATGTCAGCACACTGGTCTTTAAGAAGGAAGGGAAGTTAGGAAGAGAGGGAGGACAGCCCTTTTCAATACTTTGTCATAAAGATGACTCCTGTGTGGCTGGAACATTTCCATGGTCACACCTAATCATTGCCATGAGCAGGATACCTCGCCAGCTGGGCCCTGCTCATGCCGAAGTGGCTGCAGTAGAAAGATGCTGGGGCCTCTTACACGAGCCGGCAATTCCCCCGTGGTCCCACGGCAGTCCAAAGGACACATCAATGTCCACCCTTTTGGTCGGGAGTACGGTCGGTCTCTGAAGGCTCCGTTCCCGGGAAATCTCAGAACCAGCACCTCGTGGAATGCGTGGACCGTCTGGGATGAGGCAATGCCATAGCCATGGGATGTGAGTTGAGGCCGAGTGTTCCCCAAAAGGGAGGGGCAGGTTAGAGGAAGGCAGTCAGGATCGTAGCTTTCACTGTGGAAAGTGCGCTGGATCATCTCCATCCTGTGAACTGTCTTGCCTTCCGTCTCATCTTTCTATATTTGCATCTAGTATAACATTTACACAAACCGTAAAGAATTTTTTCAACGGTTATCTTATACATCTTCAATAACCACAAACAGTTGGACTACATAGAAAAACACCAAAAAACAAGTGTAACTATTATGACTAACGTCATTAGCAGACAGATAAAGACAATCAAACAAAATGGATGCTGAATTCAGTATCAACCCATCGGTGTACAGGCCTGTCCGTATCTTGGAATGGATGGCTACCTCTGGTGTCAGCAGCTCCTCATCCTAGAGGAGACTTTGATGTCTGTTGTAGGCAGAGGTGAGTATCAGAGACAAGTAGATGTCCATTTGTGGTTAGGCACCTTTTGGGGATGAGAAATGTAAACCCATGAGTTAATCCCTTTAAGTTTAGTTGCATGTGGATTAGTTAGTAACACCTACTAAGGTCTCTTCCAATGAGGTTTCGTTTGATGTCTCTTCCAATAGACAAAAAAAAAATCTGATTGTAAGCCATGGTCTTTGAGGTCTTCGTCTCCTGAGAGTGCACTATAAAATGATTCAGTTACTAATTTCTCAGTTTCTCTACGCTGGTTAATAAGCCCTTGACAATAATGCAGTATGTCACCTCTTAGTGAGGTCGATTCATACGTCCCTTCATCCAGATGCACAGGGCGACCAGTGACTGTTTTGTAAAGAAAAAGGTTGAAGCGGCAGATCCCAGGTTGAGGAGCACTAAAGAGAGAGCTTTTGGCCAGGAGAGATTAAAAGCTCTTGAAAATGTAGCTAGTTGAGTTTTTATTGTACCGGTGGTACGTACCCCCAGCTCAGAGGACTGGAGGGTGATAAGCACAATGAAAATGACATAGAACAGGCCAATTGTTACAAATGGATTGCATTGTTTGCCCAGTGAGATGAATCCTTCCATCACTATGTAACTCAGAGGAAATTCCCCAGTTGGGAATTATTTTTTTCCAGTAGGAATTCACCTACAATGAAAGCTGTTATCTCTCACAAGGAAATGCCTCAACCCAGTGAGAGAACAAGCAAATAAATCATAACCAACACATACTTGTATCCTTGACATGGTGGCATTTGGAAAAATCTTATTGCCAGACCTCAGATGGACTCAAAGGAACTGGGAAGCGTCCCCAGTTCCTTTGCCAATGGTCTTCGAAATGCCACTCCATGGACAGAGAGCACGTCCGCCCTACAGTTTGTAAGAAACAGTGGAATAAGGTTTCCAGGAGTATCATTTACTCCATGGAGTCCCCTTTTCAGGACCCCGGCGTGTTAATTCTCATACACGTTGCAGTATAGGCAGTTGAGCCCCTACAGGTAAGATTGGTTTCCCATCGGGTCCAAGCCATATCTGTTTGTCTGAGTCAAAGTTTCCCCTTTTGTGGCCGTGTGTTCTTTTCTTCTCCTGTAGCCGTCTTTAGAAACTGTAAAAGAAACTTTTATTGATCGAGCAGGGAGCAAAGGACATTCTTGGGTCCAGATCATTTGACCGCTTAGTGCTGCCTCGTTTAGCTGAATGATTTCCTTTTGCTTCCATGGTCATAGCTTTAGAATGTCCTGGAATTTTGATAATTGACAATTGTCTCTGTCCTGTATGGTATCTAATAATTCCGCAGCCTGTTTTCTATTCTTTATAGATTCTGCCCTGAGGAAGTTAAGAAGCCTGGCTGTTTCCATAACATTCCAAAGTCCTGAGCTACATCAAAGGCATAGCAATTATCAGTGTAAATACTGGCTATTTACACTGATCTTTGGTCAATTGACAAGCCCGACTTAGAGCAATTAATATGGCTTGTTGGGCAGATCTTCCTCATTGCAATAAGATCCGCGGGTAAACAAAAATAACAGCATTATCAATATGTTTCCTGTAAATCATTATTAGGATCGAGAAGGTGGTAAGTAAAATGTAATCACGGGTGTCTTCATCCTGTAAAGAAAGGAGGAAGTTGCTGAGTGAAGACTGTTACATGGAGCTAAAGTAATACTATTAGGCACAGCAGTAGGAGAAGCACACACGGAGCCGGTCAGCTGACCGAGGAAGGCTGCGTGTGGTGAGAACTCAGCAAAGATTCTACAGGATAAAGGACATAAACGGGTCAAGGATCACCCGTACGACTTCTTCTGCCTGTGTGCACAGCATGGCTCTAGCAGAGACGACCCTCATACGGACGGGGGTCCTTTGGCCACCGAGTCTAATTGCTGGCTATTAGTCCCATCCTATGGGACTGTGATGATCTCTGTGTTTCCGAGCTGGAACTCCTGAAGCATGTCCCTTATTTTCATGGATGCAAGAGAAGAAAGGGGGGTTATAATTAAGGTTTCCCAAAGTGGGAGCTTTAGATCATTCTTCCTTCAGAGCTTCTACGGCCTGTTTCCCTTCAGGGTTACATGGAATGGAATCAGGTGTATAGAGGTTGAGCCATGAATAAAAAATTTGGAACTCAGTTGCGACAGTACCCAGTCACCCCTACAACCCGTTCCCTCCCCGCAAGCTATTTCTTAATCCTCAGAAGAGGAAAGGAGGATCGGTCTCAGCCTTTCAGGGTTAATTAGTAGCCCATTTTTCAATAAAAGATGGCCAAGGTATTTTACTTGGGGCAAACAGAATTGAAGTTTGTCTTGTGAGACCTTCTGCCCTTTGTAGCTAGCTGTTGTAATGGGTAAATTGTGTCCTTTGGGGAGTCTAGGAATGTCCTAAAGCATAAAAGTAAATCACATATTGGATTAGAGTGGACTCTCTGGGAAAATCAATATCATTTAAATCACCCTTTAGTGTCTGAGAGAAATAGGTGGGACTCTCCATATAACCCTGGGGTGTTAGCAGTCCAGGTAGACTGGCGATCTTCCCAGGTGAAGGCAAAGAGATATTGACTGCCTTTTTCTACAGGAATGCTGAAAAAAAGGTACTATATAATCTTATGAAAAATACTGACAGCCCACAGGAATGGCTGATGATAAGGAATGTGGATTTTGAGCACAGGATGTCTGGGAATAACTATTTTATTTATAGTTCTGAGATCCTGTACAAATCTCCATCCTTTTCCATGAGGTTTCTTTAATGGACGCATTGGAGAATTACAGGGGCTCATACATGGAATTATAAGCCCCTTTTAAGGTCATCTTGTATGATGAGCTTAATTCTAGCCAGCGCGTCGGTCTTAAAGGATATTGGTGAATATTAGGTAGAGACAAAGTAGTGTCCAGAGTTATTAGTATCAAGAGCTGACTTGCTCTTGCCAATATCTGTCCTAGAAAGAGCCCAGAGCTCCAGAGGAAGCTCCCGAAGCAAATGTTCAGTCTCGAGATTAGTTGCCTCTTGTGGAGGTTCCTTTAAAAATCATTACTTTCTCCGTTGGTTCAGCATCTGATTCATTTCGTTGTGAACACATTTCACCCTTCTGAGAAGAGGCTATGTGGGCGGCATGAGGGTCCAGAAAGTCTCACCCCGTCGAGTGAATCAGGGCAGATTTGACTAGTAAACATATATGTTGCTCTGTAATATTTCCTAGTTGAAAGGAAAGAGGTTCTGATTTAAAAATGGACATTGGTTGATTAGATATCCCTAATCAACCAATTAGAAACCAATTAGAAACTTCTATTTGTACCAGAAGTTTTACTCTGTCGGGGAGGGCAACTTTACT
>NW_011889192.1:11439-13711 GCF_000151845.1 Pteropus vampyrus
TCCCGACACAGAGCAATAGATGGAGACACAGAAAGGAGAGACTTGTCCCAAGTCAACCAGACACTGAGCTGGTCACTCCCCAATGCCCATCCAGGCTGGGAGAGCCAAGGAATTTTGGGAAGCCATGGGTGCAGGGCCTGCAGCCCAAAGCAGCCTTTGCCCCCAACCCGAAGCCCCCCGGGCCCCGGGCAAGGGGTTAAGAAAGGGAAAAGCCCCCCCAGTCTAGTGGGCTCCTCCCGGAGAGACACAGGAATAACCAATAAACTATTCATACGATGTAATTCTAGTACTGATATGTTCTAGGAGGAAAAAATCGTTACTAGTTTGTGGGGTACAGAATGCGTTTGTGAGTGAGAGAGGAGAAAGAGAAGGTGGATCGGCAGGTCTAGGGGGGCCTCCCTGGGGAGCAGACTGGTATGCCACGACTGAAGGCAGGCCGCCTTGAGCAAGGAGAGGGACCTGCATGGACCCTGAGGCAGCAGTCACCTACTATGGGTGGCCAGAAGCTGCATCATAGGAGGTAAAAGCTGAGGGGATGGGGAGCTGATGGGGGAGGAGCTTGAACCTTATCCACGTGTGGTATGTGATCAGAAGGCTTGGGGGTCGGGTTACCTAGGCCATTTACTTGAGTTTTTATATGTGCTAACAAAGAACTATCAGCAAATTTATCTGATATAAAAAAATGCTCAATTTGGATGATGGCACAGGTGTCCCCCAGTAACCGGATACCACAGGAACAGCAGAAACTGAAGATCAGAAAGATAGGTACTCAATGGAAACTTGGATTAGGAGATCTTCTAATAATTCTCCTCTGAGAATTAATCTTAGCCTGACATTTAGATGTCAAAGTGGCCGCAGCCCCGGGAATTGGTGTGTGTCATACATGTTGGGGTGGGGGGTGCTGTCTCATGTGAGGAGCTGACCGGGAGGGAGACATGCCAGACCAGGACTCCTACCCGCTCCTCTCTTGATGGCGCGTGTCCTGGTCTGTGTATAGCAGGGGTCCCCAGGCCTCGCTTGCTTTAGGATGGCAGGGCCCAATGAGAGAATGAGCAGCTCTCCCCCAACTGGGGGTGCGAAGCGACTGCCCCTTCTCGGCTGACCCTCCCATTGAAGATTCCAGTAAACGGTACCCGTTCCAGAGACAGCAGGGCTTCATGCCCTCGTCGGCCGGGCCCGCTGGCCCACGGAAGCATCGGCACTATGGCTGGATTCCCCCTCCGCCACAACTTTACTATACGGGGTCCCTCAGGCTGCGGGCCCAGCCTGGTACATGCATCGACAGGTCCCGTGGGCTGGTCATTTGAGTGTACTGGGAAAGCACTTTTGTCTGTCTGACCAAAGAAGGTTTTCTAGTTAGTAATTTTATCTGTTCCTTAAGGACACCATTATTTCGTTCTGCCAACCCAGTTGCCTGTGGGTATAGGGGAGATGGGCCCTCCATTCACCATCATGTTTTTTTGCCCATTTCTCTACATCGTGTCCTTTGAAGTGTGACTGCTTGTCGCTGTTCACCACGGGTACCCAATCTGCAGTGTCCACACACGTCAGTTGTTAAAACACATATTTGTGCCAAAGTACCTCCTTCTTGATCACCTGGAGGTATAGACACCTTATGGGCAAGGTCATGGACATCTCATATGGGGAGTTGCCCTCCTGCCTGTCTTCAAATCAAAGATCAATGGCATGGGGTGTGTCCTCTGTCTCACTCTCTTTATTTTCCCTTGGGAGAAACTAATGTGGATAAACAGGGACTGTAAATTAAACAAATAGGGCTATGGGAAACCCAGCGCACAGCTTGCTCCTTCCCCTCTCCCTGGCAAACCACATTTTTAGGTTTTCACATTCCTTCATCCACCATCGTACATTTAAGCTGGACTTCATTCAACTATTTAGTATGGGTTATCAATATGTTCTTTATATATAATATGTGTGTGTGTGTATATATATGTTGTGTGTATATATATACACATATACGTATATACGTCTTCAAACCACCTGGGAAATATATTTATACGTATATACATATACGTACGGCTGCTGCAAGGCTGATGCCCTCACAGTGGCAAAGAAATTGCATTAGAAAATGCATTTTCTTCTTGGGGTACACTTTCCACAAGCTCTAGTGACTGAGGCACCCACTTCATTGAGCAAATCATATGAGTCTTGACGGAAAGCCTTACGAACTTCTTGAAATTATCACAGACCCTGTCACCCTCAAACATCAGGCCAGGTGGAGAGAACTAATGGAAAAACTGGACTCAAGCAGAAA
>NW_011889192.1:13761-16619 GCF_000151845.1 Pteropus vampyrus
TCAAGAGCTGACTTGCTCTTGCCAATATCTGTCCTAGAAAGAGCCCAGAGCTCCAGAGGAAGCTCCCGAAGCAAATGTTCAGTCTCGAGATTAGTTGCCTCTTGTGGAGGTTCCTTTAAAAATCATTACTTTCTCCGTTGGTTCAGCATCTGATTCATTTCGTTGTGAACACATTTCACCCTTCTGAGAAGAGGCTATGTGGGCGGCATGAGGGTCCAGAAAGTCTCACCCCGTCGAGTGAATCAGGGCAGATTTGACTAGTAAACATATATATTGCTCTGTAATATTTCCTAGTTGAAAGGGAAGAGGTTCTGATTTAAAAACGGACATTGGTTGATTAGATATCCCTAATCAACCAATTAGAAACCAATTAGAAACTTCTATTTGTACCAGAAGTTTTACTCTGTCGGGGAGGGCAACTTTACTTGGTAGTGTTAAAAATAGATAAAGTGGCCCAAGTGTCTCCCGGGGCCTCGGCCGTTTCCCCTTTTATGGTAATTTCGATTCCTCCAAAAGCACCGTTAAGGAGAAGGGGAAAGAAATATCCCGTGAGCATCCCACAGAAGCCCTGTGCTCACTCCTCCCTCCTTCCTTGTTCTAAATCCCATGTCGATGTTCTACCATCCTTTCTCAGATGACCTTGCTCTTTACGGTAAAAGCAGACTCTCCTTTCTCCTCGTCGAAAAGGCCTTTGGAGAGGTCTGATCTGATGGCTTAGTTGCTGAGCTGTAAATTTACAATTTTAGTAGTTTTTTTCCTTTTCTTCCCTTTAGTTTTAAATAATGGATCGGCCAGAATTGCTAGTTTATCAGCATGTGTGGTCAAACAGTTTAATTCACGTTGTTGAATCAATTACAACCTCGTCATCTTGTCCTTCCAAAAATGCCCAGTTGAACATTGGGTCATTTTGATGATCCTTGACGCTGTGTGGAGACAATCCTAAATACTGTCTGAAAGTTTTTTCAAAACATTCAAAGACATCAAGTATGATTTCATCAGGTTTTCATTGACATTGCTAGATTTTCGTCCTGTCTATTTTCGGGACGAAAAACCTCAGGGACGGCTTGGTGAAGCTGGTGAGTTAATTTCCTTCATTTTTTTTCCAGCTTGTTTCTCTTTGTTTCATTGTTTTGATTTTAATTTTCTATAAGCATTTTTCCAGCAGACTTAGCCATTCTGCTGCTTTGCTCTAAGAAACCAGTAGCTGTCTTAGTCAAAACAAGTCAGAATAGCCAGGACTATATATTTTAACAATTACATCAAATTCCTTTTCCAACCCAGCAGGATCTTGGAGAGAATCAGGAAAATCTTTAGTTAAGAGTCCTTAATTCTGCTGTAGTCCAAAGGGAGTAATTTGTTGCCGGTTCCCCTCATCCTGAGACTGGCTTTTCTCTAAAGGGAGCTGCCAGAATTTCTGGGTTTTTTTCCAGCCTATCATGATCTGGCTCTCTAGTCCTACTTTCTCCTAAGTTAGTAAAGGGTGGTGGTGGAGGAGGTGTGGGGCAGAGAAGATCAAGTCATAGGAAAGGGAGCTCAGAAAGCCGTGGGATGGTCATACGGACGGGGGCAGGGGGCGCTGGCACTGAGCAGTTTCAGAAGGCTTTAGTTCAGAGAGTCTCTAAAAGATTCTTATTAACTTCCTGTAGAGAAGAAATTTCATCTGAGAGTTCAGACCTAGTCTTTAGCTGCTATCATGTTTAGTTAAATCTCCCCCATTTCTGCAAGTCGAGGCCCCATACGAGTTGTACATAAAGCTTGCGGGACTACTACAGGGAGCTGGCTGCTGTACGGCTTTTGTTTTCCCGTGTTACTTACATTTTCCTTTTGAACCAATTAAAAAAAAAAAATTAAAAGCAACCTCATAAGAACAGCTCAAATAAAGTCAGGAACCACGTCCCAAAGCAGACAGGTTAGAGATTTCAAGAGAAGACTCACCTAAGTTCACCCGACGCGAAGCGAAGAGCTGGTGGAGCAGAATGGGCCCGTGCTGGCACCCAGCACTGGGTCCCGGTCCTAAGGAATGTCCTGGGCGGCCTTCCTTGGAGTTCTCTGCCCACTAAATGCCGAAGTAAGAATGTCCACACTTGTAGAGAATTTCTATAAACATTTATTTGAGTCAAACAAAGAATACACCTGGAAGCAAGATCTCAATGGACAGAAAAAAAAAATGCTTCCTAGAATGGTAGTTTGTAACTTCTTTTATGCATTTGGAATTAGAGAGGGAACATGAGGAAGATTCCACGAGGGGAGGGGGTCAACCAGGCGGGGACTGAATTGCAGGATAGTTAATAAGATTACGTGCTCTCTTGAGGGTGGTTTTGATTCTGAGGGGTCTGCAAAGAGATGTTTCAAAGGTGCATTAACCTCGGTGCACAGACACTGTGGACAGGGCTGCTTATGCAGACAAACCTTTTCCTAAACGAGTCATATGCCTGGGGTGTGACTGCCCACCATGACCTGCTCAGGTAGGAGTTTATCATCAGATCACACTCTGAGGTTACTTTCCATAGAACCCCATTTCGTCCACCTCCCTCAGCACCCAGAACTGAGTGTATTCCCAACTGGCTCTCAGAAAATACTGCACAAATGAGGTGAACGAAGGAGTGAGGGTCCCCCATAATTTCAGGAGCTGAAGATTGGGTGTGGTCCGACCCTCCTCACCCAGAGGGTGTCTGCTGCCTGTCCATGCCCTACCTGGGAGAAACACCGAGAACTGTCCTGAGAGAGATGGCTCTGCCTGTGCCAGCAAATGTGCCCGAGATTTAGGCACGCCCAGCAGGGCAGGGGCGCTGTCAGGGTGGCTGCCTGGGTAACAGGGAGGGACATGAAAAGTTTTACAGCCAGGGATAAAGTCCTCC
>NW_011889192.1:24854-28032 GCF_000151845.1 Pteropus vampyrus
TACGTACGGCTGCTGCAAGGCTGCCGTACGTATATGTATATATGTATATATATATTTCCCAGGTGGTTTGCCTCACAGTGGCAAAGAAATTGCATTAGAAAATGCATTTTCTTCTTGGGGTACACTTTCCACAAGCTCTAGTGACTGAGGCACCCACTTCATTGAACAAATCATATGAGTCTTGACGGAAAGCCTTACGAACTTCTTGAAATTATCACAGACCCTGTCACCCTCAAACATCAGGCCAGGTGGAGAGAACTAATGGAAAAACTGGACTCAAGCAGAAAAAGTCTTAATTACGCAGGACCGAATGAACCGAGGAAGATAATTAAAATTTTTATGACCTTTTGTTTGAAATGTTGCTGGTTATTTAAACTTTTTGTTTTTCCAGAAAACATTTTCTCTTAAACTATGACTTACAGAAATTTGGTAAATTATACCTTTTTGTAAGTAGAATTGAAACATTTATCTTTCTTCCTACTTAATCCCTCCAGAATTCAGAAACTCTGTATTTTTATTTTCATGGCAATATTGTTATTTGTATGAGTTCAAAAAAATCTGATTCTCCTTGTAACAGGACACAATTACAAACTGGTTCTATTATCAAGGTTTTGACTGGGATGTCATATTTGAGAGAGACATGCATAGACTCAGATATGACCAGAAAGCTTTAAGACATTAAGATTGACTTATGGGAGCAAAAAATAAGTAAATAAATAAATAAATAACCTTGGAAATATTGGCCCAGTACCTTGCCTACAGGTTTCCCAGCAGCCTTGCCGAGTGAGTAAAGAAGGTCACTTTTTGGCAGGTGCAGTAATCTCTAGGGACTTTGGTGATGCTAAGAAATGAGGAACTCACCCAAATCTATAGGTACTGAAGGTGAAGTCTGATTCTAAGTCCTTGCCTTGGCTTTTCTGGCCTCAAGAGAAAATTCCTTACGAAAAATTCTAGCAAAGCAGATTTAAAAGAACTTATATGATCAATTGCTAGTCTCGTTGTATTTGTACAAATAATAGGCCAAGTTTATGAAAACTGGACTTATTTTAAATCAATGAGTCCTAATTTGGATATCTTTGGTAAAAATAGGGGTACTCTTAGAAAAATTATGTTGCAGGAAACACTTGTGGATATTAGATTCTAGCGCTGTTTATTATCTTTTGAGATTTTGTTTTTACCTATAAACTAGCCTGGATCCTGAATTCTAGTTTTCTCCAATGTCTGGCTGTGACTCTCCAAACTAATATTTCCAGTTTTTTCCCCCATCCTTTGACTTGAGATCATTGAGAACTAAAAGTGTCATTTTCCCAACCCATGCAAGCTGAAACAGGACAACTCGATACAAACTTCAGAGCAATCACCACGACAGCTCATCTGTGGACGACCCTCTGCCTTGCTGCAGAAAAATGGCCAGAGACATCCAAACTGCAAACCGGGAGACAATCAGACCCTCTGCCGCCTTCCGCCATCTGGGGACGCTTAGAGCCACACATCTAGAAGTCTTCACTGCCTGCCTTCCACACTCAGAAACCGGGATTACAAGTTCTGCTCCAATCACTCACCTTTGTTTTTCTTTCGTTTCCGTAGAGATGCCTCTTATTAAGTACCTGATTGCATGTACCGGGGGCCCGCTGTCATCACCGAGACAAAACTATTTAACCAAACCGACCTATTCTTGAGACTGAGGCTGGTTTAATGAGATATGGAACGATCTATCGACCCAGCTTCTGGAATATGAAACTTCTCAGGAAGTTTCAAAGGCAGAACTGAAGGGGTTCATCACAGGCCTCCCCAACATGGGCCACTTTGGCACGTGAGTTGTCTCGAGCTGAAGGCAACCAAGACCCCGCGGGATCATGAGAAAATTTACCTCTCCCTTAAAGAATTTTAATCAGGGGCCTTGCCTGTAATAAGAGTTATCACCAGAAATAACGTTTTATGACCTAACTCTACAGCAGGACAAATTTCTAATTATTGGACATCTGCTCTTCTTATTGTCCTGCAAACGCCCTTCCTCCCCTCTGAAGCCCCAGGCACCACACCTCATCCTCAGCTCAGAATGTCATATGCACCTCATTTTTCCTTCTCTGCCTCTGAACCTCTCATATCAGTGAGGTCTCTGACTCTTGTGCGTGGAGTTCCCATTTGTATGCAATTAAATTTGGTCATTTTTCTCTGGTTAAGCTGTCTCGTATCTATTTTATTATTAGACCGGCTGAAAGAACCTGGAAGGGTAGAGGTCAGTGTCCTTCTCCCTCCCGACTAGCACATTACTAAGTATCAGGAGGCTTCTACCCTACTAGGACAATCTTGGTTTTATAAAGTTAGTGCCACTGATGGCTCCTACAGCCTTTCACATGCCCTCGAGGCTTCTCATTCTTTCCTGCAATGGTTGGACGGTGGACGGACTACTGGGTGAGTTTTGCAAGCGCCACTTGCTGCCTCTGCGCCTTTTCCTCATCCGGAATCTTTTAAAATAAATATCCTTTCTGAGTAGCTGTTCCATCAAAGGGTACACTTACACTGTTTTCCCCGTATGACATTGTTTTTATTAAACAAGACATTTACTGTTGAGAATACATCTTCTCTGCTATATCTTACTTTTTAGTGGCTCACACAAAAAAAAAGTGGTTTGTGTATTTCATTATCGGAACAGAAGCCAGTGAATACCTTAAGCTGAGAGGCGGTAGAAACATCTGTACTTTCATCCAACTGTATAGCGAACCTCCCACACTGGGCAATTTGCTCAGACATTTTCTTCTAATCTACGGCAGTGTTTTCCCTACATCTTCTAACAGTATTTGCTGACAAAGAAATACCTTTCGGTTTGTCGACAGATCATTTTCTGTTCATTGTTTCTGCCATTTTTACTGCAGCAGAAAAAAATAAGTGTTTGCCTGGTGGTAGGTGTTTTTTTTTTTGTCTTCCGCTATTATGCAAGAAATTTTAAAAGTGCTTTCCAAATATTTATCATTGCTTGGAGAAATACCAAAAAGTACTGGTTGAACAGCACATAACTTTAAACATCATTGGGAAAAATTCCAGGGGTTTGGCTTCATGTTCCGGAAGCTTCCTTTTAAAATGCCTTGCTAACCATGAGGATTATCATGTTGTCATTTAATAACGTCTCAGGGCACCAGACACCAGGGCAAGCTTCACCAGTGATGACTAACTTCTC
>NW_011889192.1:28082-29733 GCF_000151845.1 Pteropus vampyrus
TAGGCACGCCCAGCAGGGCAGGGGCGCTGTCAGGGTGGCTGCCTGGGTAACAGGGAGGGACATGAAAAGTTTTACAGCCAGGGATAAAGTCCTCCACTGCAGCTGGTGCTCTGGCGCCTCAGCCTTGCCCGGGTCCCAGCCTCTACAGGGTCCCAGCCCCTCCAGAGTCCCAGCCCCGCCACCTCGCCGCCATCCCGCAGGCATGCAGGGAGCCTGGGCGTTGCTGCTGCTGCTGGGCCTGGGGCTACGGCTCTCCCTCGGCGTCATCCCAGGTAACGAGGTGCCGCCCAGCCGCTCCCCACACACACGGGGCTCTCCAAGGCTGACCCGATCCCCTCTCCCCTCGGCCAGTTGAGGAGGAAGACCCAGCCTTCTGGAACCGCCAGGCAGCCCAGGCCCTAGACACTGCCAAGAAGCTGCAACCCATCCAGACGGCCGCCAAGAACCTCATTATCTTCTTGGGGGACGGTGAGTGTGCAGGGCCTGTCCAGCCCACAGTCCCCACAGGCCTGGCACCAAGGCCGCCGTGAGTGCAGGCCAGCACAGCGGACTCGCGCCTGACGAGGTTCTGCTCCTTCAGGTATGGGGCTGTCCACAGTGACGACGGCTCGAATCCTGAAGGGGCAGGAAAACGACAAGCTGGGACCTGAGACCCCCCTGGCCATGGACGGGTTCCCATACCTGGCTCTGTCCAAGGTAAGGGCTGGGGGCCCCAGGGAGCCCCATACCACAGGATGTGGTGGGCGCGACTAGGGACTATGGCTGGAGGTCTGGGGCCTGAGTTAGCAGCCCAGGGACTGTCCTCGATCTGGGTGTCTGACCAGAGTGGAGCTGAGGGCACCTCTGTCCTCAGACGTACAACGTGGACAGAAACGTGCCAGACAGTGCAGGCACAGCCACGGCCTACCTGTGCGGGGTCAAGACCAACTACATGACCATTGGCGTGAGCGCAGCAGCCCGCTTTAACCAGTGCAACAGCACGTGGGGCAACGAGGTCATCTCCGTGATGAACCGGGCCAAGAAAGCAGGTGGGCTTTGGGCCTCCTTAGCGGGCAGGGGTCAGGCTCCGACCTCAGTGGCCCTCCCTGACCTCTGCCACCCTCAGGGAAGTCGGTGGGCGTGGTGACCACAACGCGGGTGCAGCACGCCTCACCAGCCGGCGCCTACGCACACACGGTGAACCGTAACTGGTACTCCGACGCCGACATGCCTGCCAGGGCGCTGAAGGAGGGCTGCCAGGACATCGCCACGCAGCTCGTCTCCAACATGGACATCGACGTGCGTCGGGAAGGCCAACGGGGACCCGGGCGGAGGGGTGGGCCCCTCACTGGCCACAGTCCCAGGCAACCCACAGTCGGAGCCCTGGGGCCTGCTGGGTCTCTGGGCTCTTGGGGAGTGTAGAGGGTACAATCATTTGAGCCCCTCCACAGACCTGGCGGGGGGAGGGGGGACCCAGGAGCTGTCTGAGCGGGGGGCAAAGGGCCTGCCAGGACCCAAGCCCACCGGCCCTCGTGCCCTGGCCCAGGTGATCCTGGGCGGAGGCCGCCAGTACATGTTTCCCAGCGGGACCCCAGACCCCGAGTACCCGGATGATGCTGCACGGAGTGGAGTCAGGCTGGACAGCCGCAACCTGGTGCAGGAGTGGCAGGCC
>NW_011889192.1:29943-32549 GCF_000151845.1 Pteropus vampyrus
TCCTGTGGTTGCTCACCTGCGTGCGGATTATTGGTATTACTTGCAGTTTTTTACAGGAATATTTTGTAAGTCACTTGATTTTGGAGGATTAGTTTGTTTAAAACTGGATCACAGGATCTGTAAATCCATGCAGCCAGACACACACTAAAGTCTAATTCATCGCAAGCCACTGAAAGGGAGCAAATGGGGAGGGGGAGGGCTGTGCCAATCCGTGCCTGCAGCACCCACACTCCATTCCCCCAGGACACCTGAAAACCATGCAGAGCGGGTGCCCGGCTGACGAGGCGAAGGTCCCAGCGCAGAGCCATATGGTAAATACTTGTGAACAGTGCCCAAGTCCATCTTCGCATGGGAGAGCCCAGGACGCCATGAGCACTCAGGAAGGCCCCCTGTCCCTTTAACCAAACCCCCCGAGGTCTGGATGGGAGACCAGAAGTGCCTGGGCCCTGACCAGACTCTCAGGCCTAACCATCCCCTGGGACAGTGGGTTTGTCACTTTCTGCAGGGCTCAGACTGGGCTCTGGAGGGCGCCACAGGTCCAGTCCCAGCTAGACTGAGAGTCCCTTGCTTCTGGAGCCCCTCTGAGCTCTCGCTCCTGAACCCCGTCCAGTATGGCACAGGATGCATCCTGATAGGTAAAAACAGGCCCCCTGCCTCACAGATGCGAGGGACAAGGGGATGCCAGATGTGCCCTCATCCTGACCTTGGGGCTGACATTACCATCTGACCCCATCACCCCCCTGGCTCTCCATCTGGGCAGCATCCACGTGACGGGCCGACGTCCCCTTGAGGACACCTCCCCGAGTCCCTGCCTCCCTGCGTGGAGCCAGGCAGTGTTTTCAGTCGCACCCTCTGGGCTCAGGAGGCCCAGAGTCTGTTACTCTAGGGGACAGGGCTTTGACATGTGCTACCAATGCACACTCCAGGCCACAGCCCGGCGAAGGCAGCCTGAGCTCCCTGGAAGCGGTCACCGCGGACGCCCGCGCTGCAGGATGTGTTTGGCACGCAGCCCGGGAACCAGTCTTATGTCTCCTGAGCTGCCCCTCGGGGAGGAAACAGCCACCTCTGTCCCAAAGTGCGAGGCCACCATCCGCCCTCAGCAGGGGGCACCCAGGCCCTGACACCCTGTTCTGTCCCTTTCTGTGCTCACCAGATTTGCAAGTTCCTGGTCATCAGCCAGCACGGCACCTCCTCCCCTTCCCACCTGGCCCGGGCCCCTTGGTGAGAGGAAGTAGCTGCTCTCAGGCCTCTCCACGCAGCTCCTTGCCAGAGCCTCTGCAAAGGTTTGCTCCCAAAGGAAGGAGGGAGAGTTTTATTATTTATGCAAAGTATAGGCAAGGACAGACACGGCTTAACGGCACCATGTGACAGCAGCCTGGGGATCTGAGCTGCCTGCTGTCCCAAGGGATCAACCTGAGCGGCTGTCAGAGGCTCCTGGGTCCTGGGTGGAAGTTGAGGTAGGAGACCCAGGTGCCACCTCATCCCCTCCAACCAGATGAGCTCATGCTGGACACCAGCCTAGCTCACCGGAGTCACTCAGAGGGACCTGGACCTAAGGGTGTGCTGTGCACCCTCTGGACACCTCCCACCCTGCGTGGGGTGGCAGGGAGGATGGGGAGGAGGCGGCATCTGGGGCATCGATGGGATAGGTGTATTTTTGCTACAGCAGAGCATACCTGCAGAAGGGGGAAGCAAGCAGGTGACACGGGGCGGAATGAGGCACACCCCAATAGCAGTGGGAGGACCACGGCCAGGGGAACGTGTGGGATGGCTCCTCAAAGGTGGGCTGTAAACAAATGAGGGCCGAGAACCCCCAATCCAGGCAGAAGAGGAGGCCCCAAGATAAGCTGCAACCATGTCACATGAACCGCAGTTGGTACAAAGGCAGATGCTGAGCCTGGAGGGGAAACATGTCTCCTGGAATGGGAGCCTGTGGTCCATCTCAGGCCACAGGAAGAGGGGTCACGGGGCAGGGCCCCACCAGAGTACCAGGGGTTGAGTCTGGCTCATTGTAAGGCCTGCAGGACAGGACAGTTTTCCTCAAAGGGAAGGGGGCCTGGCGACATGGATTCCCCACCCCTGGCAGTTTTCCAGGTGAGGCTGGTGCCTCAGTGACAGAGCCGCAGGGAAGGGCTGCTCCTTAGATGGGGGTGCAGTACACGACTTCCAAGGTACCCCCTCAGCAACGTGCTGTCAAATGCGTGGACTCCAGGGGTGAAAAGTGAGTTTAGGGAGCCGAGGACTTCCTTTGGGAGGACGGGCTGAGTTTCATATCTTTCTCAAACCTTCGATAAGTGCACAAAGGAATTATAAATGGTGTCTCGAGCTCGGTGGCCTGCATTTTTCTCCAGAAAAACGTTCCCAAGGCCCGCCTACTGTGGTCAGTGGCAAGTAACCAGGACCAGGGAGGGCTCCCTGCTTTCAAAGCCTAACGGGTCTGGGCAGCGATAGGAAGGGAGCGAGAAGGAAGAACGGTCATTTAAACAAAAATGGACTGGACTGTAGTCTCTTTGGCTTTATACGGGGTGGGAGGTAGTGTGATTCTCATCGGTGAGGGTCAGCCCCTCCCCTGCAGCCCAGCTCCTGCAGAGGCTGTGGGGACGGGG
>NW_011889192.1:34328-35009 GCF_000151845.1 Pteropus vampyrus
AACTTGCGGAGCTCAGGTTGGGGGCGAGTGGGCTGGGCTTGGGGATTCCAATTCTAGCCAGGATCCCAGGCCAGAGATTTGGGGTGGGGTATGGGGTACGGGAATCCCACACACCAGGCCCCACCAAGGCAGGTGGCTGGTCGAGGCAGAGACAAGACTGTTCATCGGCCCCAACTGCCCAAGGACAGTGACATGTATGCACCTAGCCCAGGGGAAAGGTGTCTCTAGGGGAAACCAAGGCAGGTCTCTATCAGCACCTCCACGTGGCCCCGACCCCTGCAAGCCCCACCTTCACCCTGGAGAGGCGGCTCTGAGCAGCGCTCTGTGTCCCAGACCCATGACGGTGGCCTCCGCAGTCTTTCCCAAGGAAGAGGCCTTGCCCCTTGGGGAACTTGGCCCCTCCCGTGGGGTGCTGCCTGTTCTTGGGGAGCCCTCCCAACTTCGCTCCGCTCTGCCCAATGAGCCATGGCAGGTGCACTTTCTACCGCTCACTCCCCGAGTTGCCTGCAGCTCACATACCAGGGACTTTTTAAACCTCACTCCAGGCTGGGAGGGGACAAACATTCTCCGCAGAATGCCAGGAAGTGGGCTGCCAAGGGAATCCTCACTTCAGTGGGAGATGGGGAGGGGCACACTGGGAAGTGTGCAGGGAGAGGCTGACCCCTCAGGCAGCCCGCTGGC
>NW_011889192.1:35059-44004 GCF_000151845.1 Pteropus vampyrus
GGGCTGCCAAGGGAATCCTCACTTCAGTGGGAGATGGGGAGGGGCACACTGGGAAGTGTGCAGGGAGAGGCTGACCCCTCAGGCAGCCCGCTGGCCCCATCGTGGCAGATGCCTGGAACGCCCCAGTGGGACCACCCCCTCTTCCCATCCATGACAGGCTGTGCTTTCTCCACCCCTCCCGCTCTAGGTTGGAGGGGTCACCTCCATGTCACAGGCCAGGGCCGGACCCCACCCCTCTGTAAGTGTGAGTCAGGGCTCCCTAAGACCTGGGATCGCTGGCTGGCTGAGAAACCCTGCAGGACTCATCCTGGGGGGGACGGTGAGGCGCCGCTCCGGACTCTCAGGGGCAGTGCACCCAGAATTACGCGAGTGCAGGTCATGGGGCCGGGCATTCTGGCGCTCACGAGGCTCGTCTGGGGCATCCCCAGAACTGGGCAGGAGCCTCATTAGGACTTGGGGGAAGGGAAAAATGGGAGGATGGTGGAAAAGACAGAGGAGCCTGGAGACAAGACAGAGGCAGCCCCCACCCCTCCGTGAGTGTGAGCCAAGGCCAAGGCCACCAGGAGGGGGCAAGGAAGTCTCTAGGGTCCCAGTGGTGCTAAGGGCCTGAGCTTCTCCCCAGAAGGGTCCCTCCAGCCCACCTGTCCCTCCTCCCAGAGAGGTCCCTCCAGCCTACCAACATGACAGTACAGCAGCTTTATTGATCAGACATAGCAGCAAGAACACGGCGAAGGTGGGGCCTGGACAGTCCAGCCCGGCCAGAGGGTCTGGCTCCCTAGAGCCAAGTCTGGGGGCCCGGCATCTCTCTCCCATGACCTCCTGGAGACCAACCTCATCCCTGCTCTGACCCCCCCCCCTAAAATGAGGGACAGCATGGGGGCCGGGTCTAGAGAGGCTTGGAAGGTGGGTGGTGCCCGCAGAAGGCCAGAGCCGGTCCATGCCTGCCCCGGCGGCTGGCGGGCAGTGATTCGTGCAGGGTGGTGGGGGCGTTCGGGCAGGTGGGCTAGTGGCCAGGCTCACCACACAGAGCACTTGTGGGCAGGGTTCATGGGTGAGTCTTTGGGGCAATGGAAAGCCCGGCCAAACTCCTCGAACTGGGACACGCTGCCCAGTACCCTGGAGTGAGAGCAGAGACCCACAAAGTGTGGGTCCCACCACCACCCAGCTGTCCCTTCCCACCCAGACACAAGGAGAGAGTGAGGCCAGCGCAGGCAGGTGGGCATACCTGTAGTGCTCAGGTGCGTGCTTGTCAGTCAGCACCTGCAGGTAGATGGACTGTGACCGCCGCTTGATGCACCAGTTCTGGGCCCGGGGTTGGGGTGCAGGGGAGGAGAGTGAAGATGAGGCCAGGCTTCTACTACTCAAGCCCTGCAAGACCCCCCACACACACACAACCCCCAGCACACGAGGTCTTAACGCCCCCTTCAGAGCCCACAGGGCCGCTGCCCCCACCTGGTCCCCCACTGGCCCTCACCCGACCCCGCCGGCCCTCGCCGGCCCACCTGGGCAAAGGCGATGAAGAAGAGCTGGTTGTGCGTGTACTTGAGCCGGTGCAGCGGGTGCTCCGGGCCATGTTCCCGCACCCACTTCTGATAGGCCTGGGGTGCAGAGGGGACAGCTGCAGTGCCTGCAGCGGGGCAGCCTGACACCCTCTACCTGGGCAGCCCCTCCGCGGCCTGGCTCTGACCACGCCCGCCACACTGAGCCCCCAGCTTCCCACCTCTCCAAACTATGCTCCCTCCTGGGAAGGCGAAGCCCAGGCGGGTGCCGCCCCCTCCAGGCAGCCCTACGCCCTCTCCTAAACGCAGGGCCTGGGAGCGGCCCCCTGTTCCAGTGGGTCCCGTGCCTGGCCCAGGCCGCTTCCCCTAGACCAGGCTGTGGGTGAGGGGTGCCTCCATCTCCAGTCGCGTTCCCATCAGCCCCCACCCTTCGCCTGGCAGGGAACGAAAGCCAAGCAGGGGCAGCTCACATAGTAGGCCAGCTTGAGGCCGCCCATGTCCGCGATGTTCTCACCAAGCGTGTGCTTCCCGTTTACCTGCCGAGAGGGAAGAGGTTGGGGGCGGGGAAGGGGGTCTGTATGGGGCCACGGACCTCCCTCAGGCCTTGCCACTCTAGGCCCCTGCCCCCTACCCCTGCCCTCCCCGGCCCCTTCCCAAAGGGCTTGGGCGGGACTCCAGTCCCTTTGTGCCCTGTGACCCTCGTGAGTCTGTGCGAACTCGTCCGTGGGCCTGTGTGAGTGTTCGCACACCCTGGGCGTGTGGCAGGGACCTGGCAGGGGATTTGTTCGGGCGCACGCATGTGCGTGTGCGTGCGGGTAAGCATGTTCTTGGTCTGTGCCCCTCAGGACTGAGGGGCCAGGGCGTCTCACCCGCTGGTTGTAGACAGTGAAGTTGTCGTACAGGTGGACGATGCACTCTGCCTTGCGCAGGAAGCGGCTGTAGGAGGCCTCTGTCCACCAGTGCAGCACGTTCCCCGAGCGGTCGTATTGGCCCCCTGGGGACAGTGGGCTGTGACTGACCCTCATCCCCAGAGCCTGGGCTGGGCACCGGGTCCCTCCACTCCCTGACTAGACGATGAGGACAGAGGGGCCCTGTGGGGCCTCAATCACCGCCCTGCCCCCACTGCCTGCTCTTCGCACCGCTCCCCTGGCTCCCCGCCCCGGCCACCCCAAGCCGCCTGCCCCCAGGCCTCACCCCAGTCGTCGTAGCCATGGGTCAGTTCGTGCCCGATGATGGTGCCAATGCCCCCGTAGTTCAGAGACCTGGGCCCACAGCAGCAGCGTCAGGCACCACGAGCCCTCTGAGGGCCCAGTGCCCCGTGCTGCTGCCTCAGCCCCAGGAGGCCCCTGCCAGGCTAGGAGGGGACCCAGGGAGGCCACGGCGGCATCTCCACATTCCCGGGGCTCCTGCCTCAGCTTCCTCATGGGCCCATGATACCTGTGCAACTGCTCTTTAGGAAATAAAATCTAACAGAGCTGGAGTGGGGGCCGGAAACAGGGTCGGAGGAGACAGGAGGGAAACTGAGGCACCCTACACAGGGTTTGGCCTTTTCCCTCATCACTAGGGTCGCTGCACTTCCGAAACACCTAATGAAACCTTGAACCAGGCAGAGGGGACACGAGACATTTAAAAAATAAAATAAAATTAAATTAAATTAAATTAAATTAAAATATAAAATAAAATAATAAATAAAAATAAAATAAAATAAATCCCACACATTATCCTAAATAACCAAGGATGAAGTGGGTCTATCGGGACCCAGGGCCTGCAGATGGCACAGCTCCTGGGCCCAGCCTGAATTAGGGGCACTCTGAGCAGCCGCTGCCCACCCTGCAGACGAAGCCAGGTTATGTACTCACTGTGGAAAGTCAGGGTCATATAGCGTGGGCTGCAGGATACCAGCAGGAAACACTACAGGGAGGGTTTGGTTAGCAGGAGACTGGCCCACCTCTGACCCAGCCCCTGCCAGGACCAGCCCCTTACCCATCTGGTTCTTGTTGGGTAGATAGTAGGCATTAAGCGCCTGTGGGGGAAGCAGCCACCTGTGGAGAGAGGCTGGGGTCAGCTGGGGAACCCACACTCCCTCCCCAAACCCCTACCTCCTAGCCTTCTTCTCAAAGGCTGCTCTGGTGGCCCACCCTACAGCCATGTCCTGTGCCTCCCCCAGGCTGAGCCCCAGTCCTGACGGCCCCCACCCGCAACCTGAATAGGCCCTGTACCCCCTGCACCAGTACGGCATGAGGCAGTCCATCCCACCAGCCTCCCGGCTCTGGTAAGGTGCCCTCTCCCCATGATCCTCCCCTGCTCCACCCCGCCCCCCAGCTCCAGGCCTGGCACCCACGTGGACTTGTCCACCTCCTGCCGGATCTTCTTGACAGACAGCTGGATGCTGAAACGGATGCTGTTTAGGATATTCTTGAAGTAGGTCTTCTCGTGGACCTCAAACTGTGCGGGGGATGGGGGGTGGGGGGCAGGACTCAGTGCAGGCCAGGGGCGGGGCCAGGCCAGCGTCATGCAGGCCACCCACCCTCCCGAGGTCCATCAGCCGAGGGCTGTGGCTTCTTCTCCGTGGTTGTGGCGGGTTCCCTCAGGGCCTCGGCCAGAGGCCAGGAGAAGCCCAGCTGGTCAGGCCGGGCAGGAACAGGCCAGGGGGCAGGCCCACCTCATACTCCTTGTCCACGGCCTCGGGTTTGAGCAGGAAGTCTGGGTAGCCCACCATCACCATCATGTACTGGAGCTGTGGTTGAGAGGGCAGAAAGAGTGGGCCAGGGCCTCGGGAGGCAGCCCCCACCTACCAAGGCAGGAAGTTCTAGCTCCAGCCTAGGGCAGGGTTCAAGGATCAGGGAGAGCAGGCCAGGTGATGACATTTCTACAAGAGGCATCTTTGTCTCTTTTGTTGTCCCAGCACCTGGCACACAATAAGCATTCGACGAATGGGCAGAGGGTCCTACTTCACCTTGGCCCGAGCGGCCGCCTTGGTCTCAGCATCCATCCAGTCCAGCTCCTCCAGGCGCTGGCCCAAGATATACTTGATGTCTCCCACCAGCTGCTGCACCTATGGGGCAGAGGCTCTGGGCTCGAGGACCGATCTGGGAGGCCTTAACTCTGGGCTCCCAGTGCCTGGCATGAGGGGGCCCCCTAATCATTCAGCGCCACTTCCTAAGCGCAGGGCTTAGTGCTGAGCACCAAGGGGAGACTTTGGAAGTGGGGATACAGGCCCTGCACCTCTGACAAAAAGCTCACAGTCTAGAAGGGAGCAAACTTCCCCAGCACCGGTCACAGACGTTCCTAAGGCCATGCCTACCGAGCATGGCAGAGAGGATGTGCAGGAGCTTGGTGGGGAGGACTCCTGTGGTGACAGACCGGTGGGCTTCCTGGGGAAGGTGGCCTAGTGAAAGCAGCCTGGAGCCTCAGAGAGGGTGGTGCCCTAAGCTGAGCCTACTGCCCCTGGCTGCAGGGGGATGTGTGGGGCTCCTCATACTCAGAACGAGGCTGTGCAAGGACTCCGTGCCTAGCTCAGCACCCACACCCCCACCCCCAAGCCCAGGGAAGCCTGACCTTGGCCTTGCTGGTAGCCGAGAAGTGCTCGTGTACAAAGAGGGCTCCGAGCGCCATGCCAAAGTGGCGGTTGGCTTGGCCCAGGCAAACACGGGCCAGCTCCTGTGGCTTGTCGCTGCCCTCCATCTCGCGTGCCAGCTCATGCAGCGCCTCTCGAAAAGGTGGTGACAGGTGCTCGCTCAGGACCACCACCACGCGCCACACCAGGTAGTTGTGCAGGATCCTGAGGACCAGGTGAAGCAGCCGGGTGTCCAGACGAACTCACGTAGGTGGGCCACCTGAGGATACCACCCTGCTCCGCCCCATGCCCCCAAGCCTGGGGTTGGCCCCAGCGCCCTACAGGAGTGAGGGTCATTCCAGGCACACGGAGGCAGAACCTACAGTGTCCTGAGCCCTAGCCAAGGAATAGGGCTGAGTCCACACACAGCCAAATGCACCTGGCCACTGAGCAGAGCACCTGATGCCGATGGGTCACGAGACGGCATTGTTTTCTGATTTGCTATGGGGTGAGGCAGTGGGCACTTCTGGTGACTGTCTGCCTCAGAGATGGCCTTGAGAAGCCTCTGCTCCTCCCCAAGATGGACAGAGACCAAGGAGGCTTTTCCCAAGGTCCCCCTGGGGAGAGCTGTGGCCACAGCTCTTTCTGGTGTCTAGACCCTCTTGAGCCTCACTATTCCCAGATGAGGAAACTGTAGCTCAGGAAGCTCACGGCCCTGCTCAGGGTCCCACAGAGTAGCTGGGAGAGCCACGTCGGAACCTAGGGATCAGGACTCCGACTCCGGTGCTCCTCACCTGCCTCCCCAGTGTGGCTCCTGGACGTAGGTGAAGGTGGGAATTCAAAGCTCACCAAGGTCTGGGGTGCAGGCCAGGGGCCTGGAGGTGAGTGATGGGCAGCTGTACCTGCGGGGTGTGGAGCGGATGAGCTGGGACACCTGCTGCATGTAGTCCGTGGCGAGCAGCACCACTTCCTCGTCCTCCGAGAAGTTCTCCTGGAAGATCTGGTCCAGCAGCCACTTCCACCGAAGCTGTGGGGCCATGGGTGGGGACAGCGAGGCTACGTATGGCAGGGACCACAGAAGCCAGGGAAGGAGTCAGGGAGAGGCAACGAGAGGACATGGGAGTCCTGTGGAGGGGACGACCCAAGAGCTCAGCACCTTCCCCACCAGGGCCAGGCCGCACTCACGTGGGGGGTGATCTTCTGTAGCTGTCCAAGTGTCACCTTGTTGTACATGGAGCTGACATCTCGCCGGAGGTCATCATACTCTGACACTGTGATCTAGGGTGGATCGGAGTTGACCCAGCTCTGCCCAGTGGGCCCCTCCTCCCAGCCCACGGCAGGCTCCCCGCTCACATTTGCCAGGCGCTGCTCTAGCTGCAGGATCTCCCGGGCCTTCTGCTCCACAGCATCGGCACCCAGGAGGCTGAGCAGGCGCTCCATGAACACCCTGTATGCCGCCAGGATCTGCACCAGGACGGGCACGACAAGGGCGGGGGTCGGTGATCGGCACTGGTCCATCCTTCCCCGAGCCTTCCCTGCACCCCCACCGCACGCCCCCACCCACACCTTCTCGCTCTCCTCATCCTGAGCTAAGTACAGGGTCTTCTCTGGCAGGGTGAGCCCATCCTGATCAATCTGGGGAGAGAGACAGGGGTCGGGGGTCAGATGTCAGCGGTCAACCCACCAGGTTCAGGCAAACCGACTGAATTCCCATTCAAATGCCCAAAAGACCCGCAAGACATTCACTGTCACAGCCCCAGAAGCACAAAGATACGAGCCCCTCCCGCTATCCAGAGAAGGGGGAGGTTGAAGTCTCACCCCTACTGGCCTAGCCTGGAGTGACAGGCGGGCTCCCCGCCCCGCATTCCTTCCTCCTGCAAGCCTCCACTTTCCCCAGCTGTGAGGGGCAATCGCGGGGCCGCACTGGGAGCTGGGGCGCCCGGCCTGCCCCCGCCCCTCCTGGCTCAAGGGCGCACACCTCCCTCTGTGCTCTCGCCGCCTGCCAGAGGCCTGGGAAATTGCAGCTCCCGTGGCTCCGCTAAACACCGCAATTACTCGAGGGGAATTACTTGCGCCCTCCTCCCGCGCTCTGCTCGCGAGGGCTACCCTCCTCTCCTCTCCCCTCCCCTTCTGCGCCCGGCGCCGTGATGCCGGGGCCCATCGCCCCAGGTCCCTGGCCTCTGGAGGGGAGGCGGGTGGGGCTGGGGGACACACACTCACGCGGATGACGTAGCGCGAAGAGTTCCTGTCGTCCAGGCTGACCGTGAGCGAGAAGAGCGCAGCGGCGCTGTACACGCCCTGCGCCTTGTACAGCAGCCGGTTGAGGTCCCAGCGCGCCGCCGTCCCCGGGCGGTCTGTGCCGCCGCCCAGGTCCCAGCCCCCGCAGTCCTCGATGACCTCGAGCATGGGCCTGGGGCCGAGCCTCTCGATCTCGCGCATATCCAGGCACGAGCGGAAGAAGGCGCGCACCTTGCGCTGGGCAGCGCCGCCCGGCCCGCCCCCGGGCCGCGCCAGTAAGCGCCGCAGGCGCTCCTCGTTCTGCTCGCCGATGGCCGCGATGGTGCCGTAGGTGAGCTTGTCGTCGGGGATGGCATGGCGCCGCAGCCAGCCGCCGCACGCGAAGGAATAGAAGTCCTGGCACGGGTCTATGCTGGCATCCAGGTTGGCCGCCAGGAAGCGGGCGGCGCGCGCGAAGGCCTTGCGCTCTGGGCAGCCCTCGGAGCAGGTGCCGCCGCCCGCCGCGCCCGGGCCCAGGTACTTGAGCGCCAGCATGGCGGCCAGGATGGCGCAGAGGCCGGCGGCGAACACCAGCCCCGACAGCAGGCACACCTCGCGCCGGTTCCAGCGCGGGAGCCCGGCCCGGGCCCCAGAGGCGCTGCGCCCAGCGCCCAGCGGGAAGCCAGGGGGCAGCGAGGACCCGCGCGCGCCCCCAGTGCCGCACCGGCTCACGTACTTGACCTCCTGGAACTCGTCGTAGTGCGCAGTCATCGAATATGGGGCCTCCATGGTGCGGCTGGCACCGCCGCGCAGTCCTCGGCGATGTCAGCTACAGGATGCACGGGGCCCCCGGCCTACTGGCGGGACTCCGCATGTCCACCCCGGGCCGCAGCTGCAGGAAGGGTACACGTAGGCTCAGAGAGGCGCTGGGGACCAACGGGGCCCACCAGCACGACGAGGAGGGATGCAGGCCTAGGTCCAGAGGCTGGAGGTCACCCTGAGTCCCCAGTAGCATGCAGGCCTGGGTCCTGGCCTCCCTGCGCCACTGGGAGAATGAGGGAAGGGGAAGGCCCAGAGTGGCCGCCACCTCCCGCAAGCACCGTTTAACCTGTCTGCTCTCTTCCCGCACTCCTACGCCCTCCGCAGATTCGGGAGGCCCCTGATGGAGGGCACCGAGCATCGGGCACCGAGCATCGGGCGCGGAGCCTGGCACGTAGTGGGCCTTCAATGAAAGGCTGTTTCTCTTCCCTTTGCCTTTCTTGTCCACGACCTGCTACAGCCAAGGCCAGGTGGGGGAGGGGAAAAGCGGAGGCTGGAGGAAGGAGGTGCGGTCAGGGGCGCGTCTATGCGGACCCCGAAGCCGCCTTCAGCTCCCTGCTCTGGAACTAGACGCTCAAGAAAGCAGCTAAAGAACCAAACTTTGTCCTCGCGGATGTCAGCAGGGCCACCTCCAGCCCCGTCTCCTTCTGCTCAATAGGTAGAACGACCACGAATCCCTTTTTTAAGCAACGCGCTCCGTCCAGCCCAGGATCGGGGGTGGGGGGGGGAACCCCCGATGGCCTTAAGAACCGGGCCGGTACCGTCCCCCTCCTCCCTGTCTCCACCCTGGGCTTCTCTTGGCTTCAACAGGTTCTCCCTGGAACCCAAACTTGGGCGAAGTTTCACCCCTGGCG
>NW_011889192.1:44689-52214 GCF_000151845.1 Pteropus vampyrus
GGCGCAGAGCGGACTTAGATAAGGGGATTTCCTGGTCCTCCCCTTTAGCTCCTGCCCATCCCAGCCCTCCCCCGAGGAGGTCCGGGGTTTTGGTTGGCCGTGCAACCCTAACCCAGCCCCTGGTGGAGGGAGAGCCCCCGGAGGCTGCTGCAGGAAGGGAGCCTCTGGCTCAGACTATACCCCTACCCCAAATGTTGATTGGCCTTGGCACCCAGTGCTCAGGAAGTTCCTGGCCAGAGAGGAAGACTGAGAGAGTAATGAAAGGGGCCCCCCTGCTGGAGCCCCCTCTGCCCGGCAGCCCCCATCCTCCCCTGCTAACGGTCCCGGGACGTGGACTGGTGGAAGGGCAGGTTAGGTGCCCGGCAACTCAGAACCTACCCACCCACTGCCTCCTTCCTCCACAACTCGCTTTTGAGTGTGGGACCTCCCTCCCACGGCTCCCAGCGCCCACTTCCGCCTGGCGCCCCAGTACTCACAGGGCCTGGCCCATGAGGGGCACCGGGAACTCGGGGCTTCTCGGATGAATGCTGCTGTTTCTGGAGTTTCTGCACCCTCTGCCCTGGCATCACTAACAGGGCGCCCCACAAAGCACCATCGCTCCCAGGACCACTGGTTCCAGTCTGCAGCACTGGCCTAAACAATATTTGACAGCTGAAGACTGCCATGGAGCCCCATCTGATAAAAACCACGACAAGGTAAGGACTCAAAGGACCCATCTCCCTGTCCCCTCATCAGCCCAGTCACTGGGCCGGTGGCCCTGAGTGGCCACCTCTGACCCCATTCTGCCTGTCCTGTGTCTGTCCGCCTGTCCACCTCTGGACATTTCAGGGTTCTCCTCTGCCCCCTTCATTCTTCTTGGGCCCAATTAATTCTACCGAGGAGAGGTGGAATTATGTAAAATGTGGTGATTCCGCAAGGGAGGAGGGGAGGGCAGGGCGGTGGCAAAGTGGCTCTTTGTGCTTTTAATCTGCATTTTTCCCTCAACGTTTTGTCTCCAGGAGGATAATTTTCCAGCCTTTTCAAGCCCTGATTGGTATCATTTCTCCAGCAATGACAGCTTTTATTTTCCCTGAAATGAATGCCGTGAAATTTCCAAGAAATATAAAAATGGATATTGTCTCAGGGAGCTGACTCTTCCGACAGAAAGACTGCAAAGGCAAACGTGTTTCCCCAGGGACCTTGCAGGCCTCAGCCACTGGGGGAGGGGGGCCCAGGCACACTCGGTCCCTCCTTCCTCCCAGGTCAGCCATCTGAACCTCCTTCTAGCCATCCATGTCCCCGACTCAGCTGCCGTTGCTCTGTTCATCCACCTCCGGCTTCAGGGGCTGGGTGGCCGCCCTGCCTGAAGGCCTTGCTCTAACCTGCCGGCTCTGAGCAGCACCTCACCCCCACACCCAGCTCAGAGGCTTTCAGCGGAATCCAGCCCTGAGCCCTGCAGCCAGCCCCCCTCCCTCAGTATTGACTGGGGCAGTGGTAGGGGTTTGGGCCCAGGACCACTCAGTCCTAGTGGCCCTACACGCCCACCAATAAGGGTGAGCAGGCCTTGCCTCCTTTGCTCCCCGACCCCGGGGAAGCTGAGCAGAGACGAGTGGAGCTCCCTCACTCTCTTTCTGAGGCTTCCGGCGCTTGTCCACCCCTCCCCCACTGCCAAGGTGACCCCCCTGAGGAGCAAGAAACTGACAGGACACAGCAGCGGCCAGCCAAGCCCAGCCAAGTGCCCTGATTCAGGCCAAAATATGCCCAGCTTGGGGGACGCAGGTATCAGGAGTGAGGAGCTTGGGCCAGAGCTGCCTTGGAGAGATAAGGCCTGGGGGTGCAAAGGACAGAGGTTAGGGATTCAGGTCAGCTCCCGAACCCCTCACCTCTACCTCCTCCCTGATCACGGCCCAGATCCCAGGTTCCCCCTGCCAGCGTCTGGATTCTGGGGGTGGCATACAGAGCAGCCCCAACTCACTAAGGACAGCAGTCCTCACACTAGTGACTTCCACCTGTTGAGCTTTCACAAAGCGCGGTGCTAAATGCTATGCTCCGAAGGGGGGCCGCCAACCTGAAGCCAGGCCTAACCCTGCCTGGAGTCCAGTTGAGCTGAGATGTATTTCTGTGCCCCTCTGGCCTGCACATGTCGTCGGGGGATGGACTGGGACCCCGTCCGCCAGCTGCTCCAGCTGATCCAGCCCACAGACCTCCAGCCCTCTCAGGCACTGAACCCCTAGCCCTGCCTCTGCTCTGGGAGATGCCCCCCGCCCCAGCCTCCATCCTGCCCGGCCAGCCCCCACTCTTCTCCACGACAGTCTGCGGCACCTTCTGTGCCCTGGGAAGCATCCCCCCACCAGCTTCCTGTCCTCTGCCCAGCCTCCCAGGGCTCAGCCCATCTATTATTCACAGCACAAAATGGATTTTTAATTTGAGTAATGAAATGACTCTCCCAAGTGGCTGAGGTGGCAGGGAGGGGGTGGGGAAGGCTGGAGCCAGGACGAGGTAGCCACCACGGTACTGACTCAGGCTCTTATTGGAAATCTGGGTGCTCGGATCAGAGCTGGGGGTCTCCGAAGGCCCACATACTCCACCACCCAGCTAGTGCCTTGATTCTGCTCTGTCGCTATAACCAGAGCTGGGGAAGGGGCGCCTATCAGTCCTGCCTGAGCAGTGGGGTCTGCTCCTGGCCAGGCAAGGGGCTAGGGAGGTCCAGACCCTGTGCCTTCCTTACTTCAGATTCTTGGCCTGAAAGGCAGCTCTAGGGCTCCCTGGCCTGGTCCATCTCCTCTCCAGCCATCCTGGGCCTCACTGGGCCAGACTCAAGAGTCTCCCTGTGCAGACCCTAGCTGAGCCCCTTTTCCGAGGCCCAATGCCATAGGATGCCCAGTCCAGCCAGACAGCTGCCCAGCCTCCCCACTGGGCTCCAGCTCCCAAGGCCCCCTCCTCACCTCTCATGATAGAACTCACACACCTAACATGGCCCAAAGGCAGTAACGTCTTCATCTTCCTCTGCTTTTCTCCCTCTGTATTCCTACCACTTATTTCTCTCTTCTTCTGCTCACTCTGATCTAGTTTCATTTCCGAGAATTCAGCTGGCTCTCACGCACCTCAGGGCCTTAGCACGTACTGTTCCGGCCGCCTGGAACATCCTTCCTCAATCGTGACTTCCGTTGGCCACCTGCCACTCATCCTTCTTGAGAAGTCAGCCTCTGTCTGGTCTGGTGATGCCTCCGTGGGCTGCGGGCTTGCCCTCCCTGGGCCCCGCTATACCTCCTGCATCTTACTCAGCTGTGTCGTGCAGAGCCTGGCACAGATGACACATCTGATAGATACGGACCTATCTCACACACCTGCGATCGGCTCATGGAACCCCCCGTGTGAAGTGTTCACCAGGGCCAGGCCTTGCACCAGGCGCAGCAGCCCCCACCTACACACCTGCCCAGGTGTTCATATCTGCACGCACTTCGTCTTGGCTCTGGGGCCCATCAGATGACCAAAGGGGCCAATCCTCTCTTCCCTTGCTCCCTCTCAATTTCACTCTCCTACCCTGTGGTAGCCTTCTATCCCCACTAGACACAGACTCCTCTGGAGTCGCCTACCAATCTCTAGATCAGTTTTTTTTAATTTCACGCAAGAAATATATAAATACAATCCTGTTTGACAAGATTTAGACTGCTGAGGTATGCACAGGGCAGACGTGAGGCTCCCCTTCACTCATACCCCCTCCAGACCCCCCCAAGGTAGGGTAAGCTCTGCGATCACTTTGGGTGCGCACATAGGCCCGTGCAAGCATCTCTTTATTTTTAGGCCCATGCAAGCATCTATTTTTTAAAGTAAGCGAGACGCCACCACCACAAGAGGGGCAGTTTAGTGCCTTGTGCTCACAGACCCACACCAGCGTTACCCACCTAGAGGTCCTCAGCATCACAGTCCCTAATCGAGGGACACTTTGGTTGCCTCCACCACACCAGTCTGGTCTCCAAATCCTGACTCTCATCTCCCTCTGAGCCTGTCCCCACCCCACCTCTCCATCCCCTGCGGGCTGTGCCCAGGTCAGGGCCATGGCCTAAGTCTGCCCTCTGGCCCCAGGTCCTCCTGTACCTGCCTGCGCCAGAAGCTCACTGCCCTCCGAACCGAGCTCATCGTTCACTTTTTCTCCTCGGCCTCCTCCGGTACATCAAGGCCAAGTCCTGGCTTCTCAGCCTTAGAAAGGCTTCTTGCTTCCTCCTCTTCCTCGCCTCCATCATCTCTCAGTTCTGGCCCTTAGTCCTCCGCTCCTCACCGCAGGAAGGGGTCCCCTTGCCCACCCAGGCGCTCCTGCATCCTGCCCATTCCTGCCCCAAACCCTCTGTGACCCCTCCTCGTGAATTCCTCAGTCTGGCCCCAGATCCTACTGTCCCCTGAGTGTCCCTCCTCCTCAAGGGGGTGGTACCCTCACTTCTGTGCCTTTGTTCAAGCTGTCCCCTCTGCCTGAGTGCCTTGTCCCCACCCCTCCCACCCTCCTTTAGGTCCTTGTCAAGCTCTCAGAGTCCCCTGGCAGTCCCCATGGCTGCGCAGGTCCCCACTCAAGGGAGCCTGCCCAAGGGCCTCTCTCTGCATGGACAGATGTGCGCCCCTCCGGGGCCCAGCCCTGAGCCTGCTGCACGGCCTGCACCCTCACTCCAGCCTGGACGGGCCTCCACAGTGTGGGTGGAACCCCCGCAGTAACGTGTGGGGCACCTCCCAGTGTGTCACCAAACCATCTCACGATCACCCCGTGAGGGGGCCCTGTCATGGCCCCATTTACACAGGAGGAAACTGAGCCCCGGAGAAGGAAAGAACGTTGCCCAAGTTCACCCAGCTCACGAGGGCTGGAGCTGAGATCTGAGCCCGCGGCTGCCACCCTCAGGCCTCAGGGACGTGCACACCAAGAGCTATCAGCTCTGCAGAGGGGACAGGCAGGGCACTTGGAACCCCAGTGAAAGCAGCACGGAACCAGGAGCCCGGCTGTGACCTCAACCCGGGAACTGTGTTATGTATGACTCAACCTCCAAGGCTGGCTTTGCCCAGAGACCTCAGGGGGAGTCTCGGGGCGTGCAGCCAGGCCTTGGTCTCCCTTCCGGATGTCCCCGTCCCTCAAGGGCCCTGCCGGGATCCCCTGTCTAAAATGCCCAGTTGTTTTCAATTGCCCAGGGTACCTCCTAGACCTCAGTCTTATAACTTGACATTTTCATGGTCTCTCTTTCTTAGCTCCCTTGGGACCCCAGACTTTTCCATTTGCCTGTCCTTCTTGCCCAGCCTGAGTGGCAAGGCCTCAATCAACAAGCAGTTGGGCATGGGGCCAGATTGACAGCCAAAGCAGGGTGGTGGCCACAGGGGGCAGAGAGGAGAAGGGGTGGAGAGTCTGAGGCCTGCAGGCCTCCAGCTCTGACAGCCAGGCCTCCTGGGCTCAGCGTTTGATGGACAGGCCATGACAGGCCGCTCAGCTCCTATTGCAAGATGCAAATAAGGCCACAGAGGCTAGGGAGAGCTAGGAAGGTGGACCTCTTCCTGTCAGGGTCACCACGGCCCATTTCCTGGGACTGCAAAGGGAGGGGAAGCTTGGGCTGGGCAGAGCCGAGAGAAGGCAGTGCGTCCTGAAGGGCCTCTTCCTTGCCTCACAGGGTCACTGGGAGGTCCCCTCCCCCAGCACTCCATCATCATTTCAAATGATTGGAGCTGAAGGGGATCGTTAGCTAATTAAAGCTGAGGCCACTAATTGTCCCTTGTAAGAGAAAGAGCAAGGCTGAGGAGGAGAGGAGACGGAAGGGCTCAGAGGGACTAAGGGGCACAGGGCCCTGGGTGGGGCTCTCCCTCTAGACCTCGTGGCGGAGGGGAGCGTTGTCACAGAGTCCTTGAAGTGAAGCTGGGATAGAGGACAAGAGTGCCGGATCTGGAGCCAACGTAATGCAACACCGTGTCGCCGTGGGCAACACTCCATGCCCACCTCTGCCCACTGCCAGCCGACCAAGGGCTTGGGGCCTGCTGGGGGGGTGGCAAGGGGCTCCCACAGACATCCTTTGATGGTGGCGATAGGTCAGATTTGAGACCGGCAGCGGCATGGCCCCCGAGCAGAAAGCCTGGCTGCTAAGTCTGTGTCATTCGCAGAGGGAACGGCAGCTGGGCACCCTCGCTGGTCTGAGTGCCAGCCTCACGCGGGGCTGCCCTCCTGGCAGGACGTCCCAGGGCCTTCCATCGGAACCACTAAAGACGGTTATTGGTTTTCCATGGCTGTGTAACAAATCACCACAAACTTAGCGACTCAGAACAACACCAATTTATTATCTCAGTCTCTGTAGGTCAGAAGGCTTGGCACAGCGTGGCTGGAGTCTCTGCTCAGGGCCTCAGCGGGCTGACGTCGGGGTCGGCTAGGGCTGAGCTCTCACCTGGGGCTCGGGCTCCTCTTCCAAGCTCCTTGGTGGTGGCAGAATCAAGCTCCTTCCGTTGTAGAATCAACGTGTCTATTCTTTCCTGGTTAGCACCCCGGGACTGCTCTCAGCTCCTGGAGGCGCCCACATCCCTACCGCGGAGGGCATGGGTCAAAGCGCAAAGGCCATGCCGATAGCTGACGTCTGGGGTCAGGTCCTGGGCTTTAAGTGCTAAGTTGTCTCGTTTAATCCTCACAACAATCCCAGGAGTAGGTCCTGCTTTTATCCCCTTTTTACAGAGGCAGCAACTGAGGCCCTGAGAGGTTAAGGACCTTTCGCAAAGTCACAGAGCTGGTAAGTGGCCAAGCTGGGATTCTAGGTCTGATCCAGCATTATTGAGTGTTCTCGGGCAAGTGCTCTCTGGGCCTCTGCAAAACGAAGGGTGCTGGGGCCCACGCCCCACGCACAGGTCAGACTCCAGGGACCATGTCAGAGGATCAGTAGGCTGCAGCCTGGCCCATCCACAGCCAGTGGGCGTGACGGGATCCTGATTGACACCTATGGCATCCAATGAGATGAGGCGGGACTGATGTCAGCCGCCAATTGCAGCCATTCTGGCCTCTGCAACCCAATAACATGCTATTCCCTGGCATCGAATTTGGGAGGCTTATGGTTGGGGGGCTCTGACACAGCCACAGGAACCCCAAGATCAACGGCCCTGCTGCTCACCTGGGCCCCTTAAAGAACCGAGTAGGGGCTTTCAGACCTTTACCCAGTGTGTGTTGGGCAGGGGGGTGCCTCTCCCACCTCTAAGCTCTGACTGTCCCCCTCAGCTGGGCAGGATCCTGTCAGCTACAGTTCAGGAGGGGGAGGGGACCACGGAGGTGGCGGTGGCCTCCTGCTCCCCGCTCCCCATGAGAAAGGCTGTCAGTCAGGCCCCGTGCAGGGCCCCCCGCAGTCGGCCTCCCCTGTCCCGCCCCCGCCCCCACGCTTCCTTGCGCTGCCTCCCTCAGTAATGGGGTTTAATCATAACGCGCATTAGCAGGGCCTGCTGCATGCAATTACCACTTCAATCAGCCACCCACCACCTGCAGCCCCCAGCCTCAGGCCACCTGTGGGACACCTCACCCTGCCCTCCCTGGCCCCCTTCCGAAATGCAGCAC